>NC_057812.1:504110090-504110797 GCF_018294505.1 Triticum aestivum | reverse complement strand
TAGCCTTACGCGTGACTCTGGAGACCACCCTCCCGTAGCTCCAGAGGTGAAATGGCCTTTGCGCCAGCAAACCCTGGGTCACCATGCCTGCGGGCAATATTCACACACACACATAGCCTTACGCGTGACTCTGGAGACCACCCTCCCGTGGCTCCAGAGGTGAAATGGCCTTTGTGCCACCAAACCCTGGGTCACCATGCCTCCGGGCAATATCCACACACACACATAACAAGAACGCCTCAACCGTGGCTAGCTCCTACGCACACGTGACTTCACATGCTTCAAACCCGTGCCTCCACGGGCAACATACCAATGCCTTCGTAGTATACACACATGTGAATGCACACACAAACCTAGCTCATAAACAGACGTGACTGCAATTACTTCAAACCCGTGCCTTCAGCACAACGTTCAGCACAAACTTCAGCACATGCTTCAAACCCGTGCCTTCAGCACAACCTGCTATATAAAAATTAAACACGCGCCGCACAAACCAGCACGCCGCACGACCAACACGCCGCAAGACCAACACACACTTCGGCCTATGCCCCCCTTCAAGATGTTTATGAAAATTAAACGAGCCAAAGGCGAGCCGGAGGTTCCCTCGCGCCGGAGGCGCCATGTCACACGACGACGTACAACGCGTCGCACGACCAACACACACTTCGACCTATGCCCCCCTTCAAGATGTTTATGAAAATTAAATG
>NC_057812.1:504047222-504109618 GCF_018294505.1 Triticum aestivum | reverse complement strand
GATGTTTAGGAAAATTAAACGAGTCGAAGGTGAGTCGGAGGTTCCCTCGCGCCGGAGGCGCCGTGCCACATGACGACGTACAACACGCCGCACGAACCAACACACACTTCGACCTATGCCACCCCTTCAAGATGTTTATGAAATATAAACGAGCCGAAGGCGAGCCGGAGATTCACTCGCACCGGAGGCGTCGTGCCACACGACGACGTACAACGCGCCACGCGATTGAATGATTCTGGAGACGGCTTTTTTACATTAAAAAGTTTCTTTTTTTCTTTACTTGAAAGGTGACATTTGATAGTGTTGGTAGTCCCCGCCCGTAACTACCCCATAAATCTCCATTACCCGGAAATAAAATGGGAACAAAAAGGGAAAGGGGAAAGGGAAAAAAGGAACCAACCGCGCGAACCGGTATTTTTTTGTGTTTTCGCGCGGAAAGGGAAAATGGAAAATTCAGGTAGTTCGAGGGTTAAACTGCAAAACGCACCAAACCACAAACCGAAAAGGGAAAACCGGGAACCAACCACGCAACTGGTTTTCCCTTGCGGGAGCGCTCTGCGCGCGACACTTGTCACGCGCGGAGCGCTCCGAAGGAGCGCTCGTTAACTAGTTGCCCCCACCTTTTTTCGCGAACTGCCAAAGACTTATGCGGGCCGGGATTTTGCGGGGTCTGCTAGAGATGCTCTAACTTGTATTGTCTCATCTAAGTAGAGACAAGTCTACCGCGTCCTTCACTTTTTTATTTGTTTGTTTGTGAAGCTGCCGCACTAGCTCGTTTGTTGTTGACGAAAAAAATCACGTCAGAAGGGCTCGCGCGGACGCGGACTTGTCTGGCGACTGCCAGAGAGCCACCCACGATTAGCTAGGTTCTCATGTTGAGAATAGCTTGGTTAATTCAAGTGTGCATACAACAAGGACTGTCTATTCAACAATCAACTGATTTGTAATTGGTTATCACTCAAATTCTCCAACCAATAAACTGTTGACAGCTATATGTCTGTTTTTCTTGAAGAAAATGGGTCGGGCTGCATATGTGACCCATCAAGCGACTAACATCGAGAAAAGGTTGAACCGATCGCCCCTACTGTCCTTTCCTTGACCCGTCAAAAGCACCTGATAGGAAAAATCTTCATCTCCTCCGTTGCACTCTGCTTTTGGTCACCTCTGTTTTGAGAGACTACATTAGGTCCAGAATAGAAAACAAAGCAGAAAAGACATGTCACTAATTTGTGAGAGTACAAAAAGATCAGGGGACTGAACTTAGTGAAGACATTAAATCAACACTGAAAAACACTAGGAGAAATAACTCAAGCATGCATGACATGTATGAAATCCCAACTGATGTACTGACATTACTATCACTAGATAACACTAGAGCATGATCAGACAAGATGAACACTGTGGAGATAAATACTGCCATCATACCAAACTAAACAGTAGAGCATGATCAGACATGATGAACACTGCCACTGTTAATTTAGACAACAATTCAGTAGATACAGAAAAGAACACATTTAGGGAACACCAAAAAAATCAGGAGCACCGCCACTATTTCAGGAGCACTGCCACTTTTGCTAAGAAAATTGTACAGTAATAATTTCCTTTTTTTGTTGCAATTGTATTGACATTACTTCAAAACTCTAAATGGCAGGTGCAAAGCAAGCAGAAAGCAATGACTGAAGAAGATCTACTGTTAATGTCACATGAAGATCTTATACTAAATGAGTTATAAAATGCCCATAAATAACAAACAAAAATACTGGGAAAATCTTTATATGCCTGAGAAGTTGATAAATTGAAATGAATTACTGCACGAATCATTCTCATTTACTGCACTCCTACAATCAGACATCATATACAAGGCAACAAAAAAGAGCAACAACCTATAAAAATTTGCTCTGGATAATACCTGAATTTGAAACAACATGAGGACAAAAATAAAACTATCTTGTTGCTTGCAGATACACTCGGCAAGAGGACCTGCAAACATGAATAACCAAAATGACGGAATCTTCAGCAAACAAACAGAAATCAGCCACAAACTCATTAGAAGACACAAGAGTATGTTATCTGAAACAAATATGCAATTTAGGGTATCGAAAGATAAGAGAATAACAAAGTATATTTTGACTTACTCAACAGGCATGGCAAGAAATGCATGAAGACGATCGAGCAGACCAAGAGGCAGCAATGAAAGCTAATCCTTGGGAGGCGACCCTGTTTGAGAACATGAACATACAACAGGTAAGCAAACTAAAAATGATGTGATCCAAGTATACATATTGTATATTGAAAAATGTTGGAAAATTAAATCTCAGTAACGGAGAGTAAAAATGCAGTCGAATGATGATCCTGAATGTACAGCTACAACAAGGAGTGACAGGAACCAAAGCAATCAAGAAGAAAGGGGAGAAACAGAGGACTTCCGTCAACAACCTGAAAGCAATGCCTTCCTTGGAGAAGATGATTTATTTCTTGATGAAGATGACATTGAAAAGTTCCTACAAAATGAAGAAGGCACAACATTCGAGGGTAATTTGAGGCACACTAGAAAGACAAAGGGGGGTACCCCAGCAAAAATAACATCACACAATTAAGCCGAAAAAATGTGAAAAAGGGGAAATTTACACTGAAAGAGTTGTGGGTACAATTAGACTGTACAAATGCATAAGATTACACTGAGCAAATGCGTAAGGGGGTAAAATTAGATAGTAAAATCGCATTGGATTACATTGGGACTAGCATATGAAATTGCACAGTAATTAAGAGTAAAATTACAGTTTTAAAAGCAACAGATTACAATATACATTATGGGGAAAATTACACTGCAGAAAATGGAAAATAGGATTACAGTGTAACTACCATACAAATTACACATAAAATTATCAGTCAAATACAATATAGACATGGGTAAAATTACAACGAGGGGAAATGGTATAAGATTACACTTACAGTGTAACTACCATACAAATTACACAGTAATTATTAGTTAGCTTAGTTTGTAAAAAAAGGGCATCGGATTATAGTATAAATATGGGTAAAGTTACACTGTAAAAAAGGTTTAGGGTTACAATGTAACTACCATACAAATTACACAGTAATTATCAGTCAAATTACTGAGTAAAAAAATGCATCGGATTACAGTGCAGATATTGGTAAATTTACACTGTAAAAAAGGTCTAGGATTACAGTGTAACTACCATAAAAAATTACACAGTAATTATCAGTCAAATTACTATGTAAAAAAAGGGGCATTCGGATTACAGTGCAGATATGGGTAAATTTACATTGTAAGAAAGGTGTAGGATTACAGTGTAACTACCATACAAAATTACACAATGATATGGGTAAATTACTGTGTAAAAAAAGGCATCGGATTACAATGTAGATATGGGTAAATTTACCCTGTAAAAAAGGTGTAGAATTACAGTGTAACTACCATACAAAAATACACAATGATTATAGGATTACAATGTAACTTTCATACAAATTTCACATTAATTATCACTTGGTAATAAGGGCATTCAGATTACAATTCATATAGGATAAAATTACACTGTAAAAAAGGGTGTAGGTGTTGGGGAACGTAGTAATTTCAAAAAAATTCCTACGCACACGCAAGATCATGGTGATGATATAGCAACGAGGGGAGAGTGTTGTCTACGTACCCTCGTAGACCGAAGCGGAAGCGTTGACGCAACGTAGAGGAAGTAGTCGTACGTCCTCCGGTTCAACCGATCCAAGTACCGTTACTCCGGAACCTCCGAGTTCTTGACACCCGTACAGCTCGATGACGCACCCTCGATCTCTGATCCAGCAGAGGCGCCGAGGGGGAGTTCCGTCAGCACGACGGCGTGGTGACGATCTTGATGTTCTCCTGTTGCGGGGCTTCGCCTAAGCACCGCTACAATATGACCGAGGTGTAATATCGTGGAGGGGGGCACCGCACACGGCTAAGGAACGATCAATGATCAACTTGTGTGTCCTAGGGTGCCCCCCTACCCCCGTATATAAAGGAGGGAGCGAGGAGGTGGCCGGCCCTAGGGGGGTGCGCCATGAGGAGGGGGAAACCTACTCCAAGTAGGTTTCCCTCACTTTTCCTTATCTTATTTGGAGGGGAAAGGAAAGAGTACTAGTATTAGGAAGTAGTACTAGTAGTAGTAATAGGAAGAGGGGGAAGGAGAAAGGTAAGGGGGGGGCCGGCCCCCCTCCCCAATTCGGATTGGGCTTGGGGGGGCGCGCCCCCTTCCCTTGCTTCTTCTCTCTTCCTCCTACATGGGCCCAATAAGGCCCATATACCTCCCGGGGGGTTCCGGTAACCTTCCGGGGCTCCAAACTTCTCCGGAACCTTTCCGGTGTCCAAATATATCCGTCCAATATATCAATCTTTATGTCTCGACCATTTCGAGACTCCTCGTCATGTCCGTAATCATATCCGGGACTCCGAACAACCTTCGGTACATCAAAATACATAAACTCATAATATAACTGTCATCGAAACCTTAAGCGTGCGGACCCTACGGTTCGAGAACGATGTAGACATGACTGAGACACATCTCTGGTCAATAACCAATAGCGGGACCTGGATGCCCATATTGGTTCCTACATATTCTACGAAGATCTTTATCGGTCAAACCGCATAACAACATACGTTGTTCCCTTTGTCATCGGTATGTTACTTGTCCGAGATTCGATCGTCGGTATCCAATACCTAGTTCAATCTCGTTATCGACAAGTCTCTTTACTCGTTCTGTAATACTTCATCTTATAACTAACTCATTAGTTACATGCTTGCAAGGCTTAGGTGATGAGCATTGCCGAGAGGGCCCAGAGATACCTCTCCGACAATCGGAGTGACAAAACCTAATCTCGAATTATGCTAACTCAACATGTACCTTCGGAGACACCTGTAGTACTCCTTTATAATCACCCAGTTACGTTGTGACGTTTGGTAGTACCCAAAGTGTTCCTCCAGTAAACGAGTTACACAATTCTCATAGTTACAGGAACATGTATAAGTCATGAAGGAAGCAATAGCAGAATACTAAATGATCAAGTGCTAAGCTAACGGGATGGGTCATGTCAATCACCTCATTCTCCTAATGATGTGATCCCATTAATCAAATGACAACACATGTCAATGGTTAGGAAACATAACCATCTTTGATTAATGAGCTAGTCAAGTAGAGGCATACTAGTGACTATATGTTTGTCTATGTATTCACACATGTATCATGTTTCCGGTTAATACAATTCTAGCATGAATAATAAACATTTATCATGTTATGAGGAAATAAATAATAACTTTATTATTGCCTCTAGGGCATATTTCCTTCAGTCTCCCACTTGCACTAGAGTCAATAATCTAGATTATATAGTAATGATTCTAACATCCATGGAGTCTTGGTGTTGATCATGTTTTGCTCGTGAGAGAGGCTTAGTCAACGGGTCTGCAACATTCAGATCCGTATGTATCTTGCAAATCTCTATGTCTCCCACTTGGACTTGGTCCCGAATGGAATTGAAGCGTCTCTTGATGTGCTTGGTCCTCTTGTGAAATCTGGATTCCTTTGCCAAGGCAATTGCACCAGTATTGTCATAGAAGATCTTCATTGGTCCCGATGCACTAGGTATGACACCTAGATCGGAAATGAACTCCTTCATCTAGACTCCTTCATTTGCTGCTTCAGAAGCAGCTATGTACTCCGCTTCACATGTAGATCCTGCCACGACGCTTTGTTTAGAACTGCACCAACTTACAGCTCCACCGTTTAATAAAAACACGTATCCGGTCTGCGATTTAGAATCGTCCGGATCAGTGTCAAAGCTTGCATCGACGTAACCATTTACGACTAGCTCTTTGTCACCTCCATATACGAGAAACATATCCTTAGTCCTTTTCAGGTATTTCAGGATGTTCTTGACCGCTGTCCAGTGATCCACTCCTGGATTACTTTGGTACCTACCTGCCAAGCTTATTGCTAAGCATACGTCAGGTCTGGTACACAGCATTGCATACATGATAGAGCCTATGGCTGAAGCATAGGGAACATCTTTCATTTTCTCTCTATCTTCTGCTGTGGTCGGGCATTGAGTTTGACTCAACTTCACACCTTGTAGCACAGGCAAGAATCCTTTCTTTGCCTGATCCATTTTGAACTTTTCAAAATTTTGTCAAGGTATGTACTTTGTGAAAGTCCTATTAAGCGTCTTGATCTATCTCTATAGATCTTGATGCCATATATGTAAGCAGCTTCACCGAGGTCTTTCATAGAAAAACTTTTATTCAAGTATCCCTTTATGCTATCCAGAAATTCTATATCATTTCCAATTAATAATATGTCATCAACATATAAAACTAGAAATGCTACAGAGCTCCCACTCACTTTCTTGTAAATACAGGCTTCTCCAAAAGTCTGGATAAAGCCATATGCTTTGATCACACTATCAAAACGTTTATTCCAACTCCGAGATGCTTGCACCAGTCCATAAATGGAACATTGGAGCTTGCACACTTTGTCAGCACCTTTTGGATCAACAAAACCTTCAGGTTGCATCATATACAACTCTTCTTCTAGAAATCCATTCAAGAATGCAGTCTTGACATCCATTTGCCAAATTTCATAATCATGAAATGCAGCAATAGCCAACATGATTCGGACAGACTTAAGCATCGCTACGGGTGAGAAAGTCTCATCGTAGTCAACCCCTTGAACTTGTCGAAAACCTTTTGCAACAAGTCGAGCTTTGTAAACAGTAACATTACCATCAGCGTCAGTCTTCTTCTTAAAGATCCATTTATTCTCAATGGCTTGCCGATCATCGGGCAAGTCAACCAAAGTCCATACTTTGTTTTCATACATGGATCCTATCTCAGATTTCATGGCCTCTAGCCATTTTGCGGAATCTGGGCTCATCATTGCTTCCTCATAGTTCGTAGGTTCATCATGGTCTAGTAACATGACTTCCAGAATAGGATTTCCGTACCACTCTGGTGCGGATCTTACTCTGGTAGACCTACGAGGTTCAGTAGAAACTTGATCTGAAGTTTCATGATCAATATCATTAGCTTCCTCACTAATTGGTGTAGTTGTCACAGGAACCGGTTCTTGTGATGAACTACTTTCCAATAAGGGAGTAGATATAGTTATCTCATCAAGTTCTACTTTCCTCCCACTCACTTCTTTCGAGAGAAACTCCTTCTCTAGAAAGGATCCGATTTTAGCAACGAAAATCTTGCCTTCAGATCTGTGATAGAAGGTGTACCCAATTGTCTCCTTTGGGTATCCTATGAAGACACATTTCTCCGATTTGGGTTCGAGCTTATCTGGTTGAAGTTTCTTCACATAAGCATCGCAGCCCCAAACTTTGAGAAACGACAACTTTGGTTTCTTGCCAAACCACAGTTCATAAGGCGTCGTCTCAACGGTTTTTGATGGTGCCCTATTTAACGTGAATGTGGTCGTCTCTAAAGCATAACCCCAAAACGATAGCGGTAAATCGGTAAGAGACATCATAGATCGCACCATATCAAGTAAAGTACGATTACGACGTTCGGACACACTATTTTGCTGTGGTGTTCCAGGTGGCGTGAGTTGCGAAACTATTCCACATTGTTTCAAATGTAAACCAAACTCGTAACTCAAATATTCTCCTCCACGATCAGATCGTAGAAACTTTATTTTCTTGTTATGATGATTTTCTACTTCACTCTGAAATTCTTTGAACTTTTCAAATGTTTTAGACTTGTGCTTCATCAAGTAGATATACCCATATCTGCTCAAATCATCTGTGAAGGTGAGGAAATAACGATATCCGCCACGAGCCTCAACATTCATCGGACCACATACATCTGTATGTATGATTTCCAACAAATCTGCTGCTCTCTCCATAGATCCGGAGAACGGTGTTTTGGTCATCTTGCCCATGAGGCACGGTTCGCAAGTACCAAGTGATTCATAATCAAGTGATTCCAGAAGTCCATCAGTATGGAGTTTCTTCATGCGTTTTACACCGATATGACCTAAACGGCAGTGCCACAAATATGTTGCACTATCATTATCAACTCTGCATCTTTTGGCTTCAACATTATGAATATGTGTATCACTACTATCGAGATTTAATAAAAATAGACCACTCTTCAAGGGTGCATGACCATAAAAGATACTACTCATATAAATAGAACAACCATTATTCTTTGATTTAAATGAATAACCGTCTCGCATCAAACAAGATCTAGATATAATGTTCATGCTCAACGCAGGCACCAAATAACAATTATTCAGGTCTAAAACTAATCCCGATGGTAGATGTAGAGGTAGCGTGCCGACCGTGATAACATCGACTTTGGAACCATTTCCCACGCACATCGTCGCCTCGTCCTTAGCTAATCTTCGCTTAATCCGTAGTCCCTGTTTCGAGTTGCAAATGTTAGCAACAGAACCAGTATCAAATACCCAGGTGCTACTGCGAGCATTAGTAAGGTACACACAATAACATGTATATCACATATACCTTTGTTCACTTTGCCATCCTTCTTATCCGCCAAATACTTGGGGCAGTTCCGCTTCCAGTGTCCAGTCTGCTTGCAGTAGAAGCACTCAGTTTCAGGCTTAGGTCCAGACTTGGGTTTCTTCACTTGAGCAGCAACTTGTTTGCCGTTCCTTTTGAAGTTCCCCTTCTTCTTCCCTTTGCCCCTTTTCTTGAAACCAGTGGTCTTGTTGACCATCAACACTTGATGCTCCTTTTTGATTTCTACCTCCGCGGCTTTCAGCATCGCGAAGAGCTCGGGAATAGTCTTGTTCATCCCTTGCATATTATAGTTCATCACAAAGCTCTTGTAGCTTGGTGGCAGTGATTGGAGAATTCTGTCAATGACGCTATCATCCGGAAGATTAACTCCCAGTTGAATCAAGTGATTATTATACCCAGACATTTTGAGTATATGCTCACTGACAGAACTGTTCTCCTCCATCTTGCAGCTGTAGAACTTATTGGAGACTTCATATCTCTCAATCCGGGCATTTGCTTGAAATATTAACTTCAACTCCTCGAACATCTCATATGCCCCATGACGTTCAAAACGTCGTTGAAGACCCGGTTCTAAGCCGTAAAGCATGGCACACTGAACTATAGAGTAGTCATCAGCTTTGCTCTGCCAGACATTCTTAACGTCGTCAGTTGCATCAGCAGCAGGCCTGGCACCCAGCGATGCTTCCAGGACGTAACTCTTCTGTGCAGCAATGAGGATAATCCTCAGGTTACGGACCCAGTCCGTGTAATTGCTACCATCATCTTTCAACTTTGTTTTCTCAAGGAACGCATTAAAATTCAACGGAACAATAGCACGAGCCATCTATTTACAAACAAACATAGACAAGCCAAATACTATCAGGTACTAAGTTCATGATAAATTTAAGTTCAATTAATCATATTACTAAAGAACTCCCACTTAGACAGACATCTCTCTAGTCATCTAAGTGATTGCGTGATCCAAATCAACTAAACCATGTCCGATCATCACGTGAGATGCAGTAGTTTCAATGGTGAACATCTCTATGTTGATCATATCTACTATATGATTCACGCTCGACCTTTCGGTCCCCGTGTTCCGAGGCCATATCTGTATATGCTAGGCTCGTCAAGTATAACCTGAGTATTCCGTGTGTGCAACTGTTTTGCACCCATTGTATTTGAACGTAGAGCCTATCACACCCGATCATCACGTGGTGTCTCAGCACGAAGAACTTTCGCAACGGTGCATACTCAAGGAGAACACTTCTTGATAATTAGTGAGAGATCATCTTAAAATGCTACCGTCAATCAAAGCAAGATAAGATGCATAAAGGATAAACATCACATGCAATCAATATAAGTGATATGATATGGCCATCATCATCTTGTGCTTGTGATCTCCATCTTCGAAGCACCGTCGTGATCACCATCGTCACCGGCGTGACACCTTGATCTCCATCGTAGCATCGTTGTCGTTACGCCATCTATTGCTTCTACGACTATCGCTACCGCTTAGTGATAAAGTAAAGCAATTAAAGGGCGTTTGCATTTCATACAATAAAGCGACAACCATATGGCTCCTGCCAGTTGCCGATAACTTCGGTTACAAAACATGATCATCTCATACAATAAAATATAGCATCATGTCTTGGCCATATCACATCACAACATGCCCTGCAAAAACAAGTTAGATGTCCTCTACTTTGTTGTTGCAAATTTTACGTGGCTGCTACGGGCTTAAGCAAGAACCAATCTCACCTACGCATCAAAACCACAATGATAGTTTGTCAAATAGACTCCGTTTTAACCTTCACAAGGACCGGGCGTAGCCACACTCGGTTCAACTAAAGTGAGAGAGACAGACACCCGCCAGCCACCTTTAAGCACGAGTGCTCGTAACGGTGAAACCAATCTCGCGTAAGCGTACGCGTAATGTCGGTCCGGGCCGCTTCATCTCACAATACTGCTGAACCAAAGTATGACATGCTGGTAGGCAGTATGACTTATATCGTCCACAACTTACTTGTGTTCTACTCGTGCATATAACATCAACACATAAAACCTAGGCTCGGATGCCACTGTTGGGGAACGTAGTAATTTCAAAAAATTTCCTACGCACACGCAAGATCATGGTGATGATATAGCAACGAGGGGAGAGTGTTGTCTACGTACCCTCGTAGACCGAAGCGGAAGCGTTGACGCAACATAGAGTAAGTAGTCGTACGTCCTCCGGTTCAACCGATCCAAGTATCGTTACTCCGGCACCTCCGAGTTCTTGACACGCGTACAGCTCGATGACGCACCCTCGATCTCCGATCCAGTAGAGGCGCCGAGGGGGAGTTCCGTCAGCACGACGGCGTGGTGACGATCTTGATGTTCTCCTGTTGCAGGGCTTCGCCTAAGCACCGCTACAATATGACCGAGGTGTAATATCGTGGAGGGGGGGGCACCGCACACGGCTAAGGAACGATCAATGATCAACTTGTGTGTCCTAGGGTGCCCCCCTACCCCCGTATACAAAGGAGGGAGCGAGGAGGTGGCCGGCCCTAGGGGGGCGCGCCATGAGGAGGGGGAAACCTACTCCAAGTAGGTTTCCCTCTCTTTTCCTTATCTTATTTGGAGGGGAAAGGAAAGGGTACTAGTATTAGGAAGTAGTACTAGTAGTAGTAATAGGAAGAGGGGGAAGGAGAAAGGAAAGGGGGGGGCGGCCCCCCTCCCCAATTTGGATTTGGCTTGGGGGGGCGCGCCCCCTTCCCTTGCTCCTTCTCTCTTCCTCCTACATGGGCCCAATAAGGCCCATATACCTCCCGGGGGGTTCCGGTAACCTTCCGGGGCTCCAAACTTCTCCGGAACCTTTCCGGTGTCCAAATATATCCGTCCAATATATCAATCTTTATGTCTTGACCATTTCGAGACTCCTCGTCATGTCCGTAATCATATCCGGGACTCCGAACAACCTTCGGTACATCAAAATACATAAACTCATAATATAAATGTCATCGAAACCTTAAGCGTGTGGACCCTACGGTTCGAGAACGATGTAGACATGACTGAGACACATCTCTGGTCAATAACCAATAGCGGGATCTGGATGCCCATATTGGTTCCTACATATTCTACGAAGATCTTTATCGGTCAAACCGCATAACAACATACGTTGTTCCCTTTGTCATCGGTATGTTACTTGTCCGAGATTCGATCGTCGGTATCCAATACCTAGTTCAATCTCGTTATCGACAAGTCTCTTTACTCGTTCTGTAATACTTCATCTTATAACTAACTCATTAGTTACATGCTTGCAAGGCTTAGGTGATGAGCATTGCCGAGAGGGCCCAGAGATACCTCTCCGACAATCGGAGTGACAAAACCTAATCTCGAATTATGCTAACTCAACATGTACCTTTGGAGACACCTGTAGTACTCCTTTATAATCACCCAGTTACGTTGTGACGTTTGGTAGTACCCAAAGTGTTCCTCCGGTAAACGGGAGTTACACAATTCTCATAGTTACAGGAACATGTATAAGTCATGAAGGAAGCAATAGCAGAATACTAAACGATCAAGTGCTAAGCTAACGGGATGGGTCATG
Organism: Triticum aestivum; assembly: GCF_018294505.1. NCBI lineage: Eukaryota > Viridiplantae > Streptophyta > Magnoliopsida > Poales > Poaceae > Triticum > Triticum aestivum. The sequence goes on along the minus strand of NC_057812.1, from coordinate 504,097,515 downwards.
TCAATCACCTCATTCTCCTAATGATGTGATCCCATTAATCAAATGACAACACATGTCAATGGTTAGGAAACATAACCATCTTTGATTAATGAGCTAGTCAAGTAGAGGCATACTAGTGACTATATGTTTGTCTATGTATTCACACATGTATCATGTTTCCGGTTAATACAATTCTAGCATGAATAATAAACATTTATCATGATATGAGGAAATAAATAATAACTTTATTATTGCCTCTCGGGCATATTTCCTTCAGTAGGGTTACAGTGTAGCTACCATACAAACGAGCCAATGATTAACGGAAGAGAAAAGAACACTTACAACATTCCTTCTGCCAGCAGATGATAATTTTCTCTTCAGGTACTTGACTTTCTGATCAAAAAAGAAAAAACATAAATCATCAAACCAACATATGAAACAAATATGGATTAAAAACATCAAACTCTTCATCATCACCAGAAACATGAAAAAATGGCTTACATTATTCACACAAAAATTGTAAAGTGCTTTATCAAACTCTTCATCATCACCAGAACAACCCTGCAAAAGGAAAAAAATCAGAAAACAAGAAGAAAAATTAATAAGAAAGAAAATAGAAAAGAAAATGAAAATGAAAAAAAGATAAGAAGATAAATAATAACTACCAAAGACATAGCATTAGAACCATTATCAGCAAAATCATTAGGCACATAAGGTTCTTTCAAAGAATCAACGTTCTCGACTGAAGAAACTAGGGGAACATCCTTGCGACAGACTTTCTGCAGTCTACCCATTGAGATACTACCTGAAAAACAACAGAGAGAAAAAAATGGGCCTCAAAATATAGAAATGCAAATAGTGAGCTGAGGGAAAAAATACACTGTAAAAAATGGGTAAAATTACAATGTAGAAATGCATAAAGCACAGGGTGACTAGCATACAAATTACCCATTTTTCATACGGGTGAAGTTACAGTGTAAAACACATCAGATTACACTGTAATTAGCATAAAAATTACATAGTTATCATGGGTAAAAAATATTGATCAAAAGCACAACAGATTACACTGCAAAGGCAACAGGCTTCCGAATTGGATGCGGGCGACAAAACAACCTTAAGCAAAAAATGTGATGTAAAGATATTTTACAAGCCTCACGTCACTAGATACAGCAGTGATGGTGATATTGAACAAACTAGGAAGAAAAAATCCCAGAGATGGTGATATTGAACAAACTAGGAAAAAAATTCCCAGAGTTGTTAGCAAAACCAAAATTGACAGACAAATTCCCAAAGAACTTCTGAAGTGATAGTTCACATAATCAAGAGCATTTACTGCCAAACATATGGCCAGTTTACTGAATCTTACTCGCGGATCAAGCATCTGCCACCACACATGAGTGGTCAAAAGCACCATAGGTTAAACAAAATCAAGACTGGACAATCTTATCCATCGACTCCTTGGTAAGGTTCAGAAAATAGACAAACAGAAGTCATGGGATCATTCAGATTTCAACAAAACATCAAGACTGCGGGGCCGCACAACAAATAGGGTGATCTGCGAGGCCACTTATGCATAAAGCACATGGTGACTAGCATACAAATTATACAATAAAATACGGGAGAAATTACAGTGTAAAAAATGCATCAGATATAGTGTAACTAGCATACAAATTACACAGTTATTATGGGTAAAAATATTGTGCGAAAGCGCAACAAATTACAGTGTAAAATATGGGCAAAATTAAACTGTAAAAAGGGGCATCGGACTACAGTGTAAACATCGGTCGAACTACACAGTAAATCATGGGATAGGACACTATAATTTCACAGAAATTATCGGTCAAATTACTATGTAATTTACAGTATAACTACCGCCCAAACTACACAGTAATTATCGGTGAAAATACTATGTGAAGCACAATAGGGTAGCTACATGAAGAGACTGTAGGGGGAAATGATAGAAAGACAAGCTAACCCCATAGTAATTAGAGGGAAAAAGGTTACACAATGATAAGGTTCAAGCTATAAAACGAGAAACGCTGAAACACTTAGAAGCAAAAACATGCTGCAGTGAGGCTCTATATAGGAGCTGTAGATCAACTCTGAAAAAATCTCAGCTACACTAATACTAAGCGCGTGTCACTGAACTCGATCCTTCAATGTTCAACATCTACTGGACCCACCCCTCAAAACTAAACCCTACCACACCTACCTCCACATCAACAACAAGAGAAATCTAGTGTTCTACGCCCACCTTCACATCAAACAGCCACAACACTGCCTCCAACAGAATATCCTACAGGATCCTAACCGGGAGGGAGTTGTCCTCCGTCCACAGCAGGAAAAGGAAGACACGGCGGACTACGCATGGCACGCTGCAACCTCCTACGACACAACCACGGCGGACTACAAACACTACGACAAACAAACTTCACGGATCCACAAAATCCCCTAGATCTGTGAATAGATGGCCACGAAACCACGGGCAAAACGCGAGAGACAAGGACAACTAACCAGGGCAGCCGGCGGACAAAGAGAAGAGGGAGAAGAAATCAAAATCTTGCGGTGGATGAGCTCAGAATCGCCATGAACAGAAATAATCGCCTCCGCCTCCTCCGTCGCTGGAGCTCTCTCCCCCTGCCTTATCGAAATGAGAAAGGGGAACGACACCCCGCTCCTACATTCAAAAAATGACAAAAGCCAACAGTAAACCGGCTGGGGAGAGCGGGGCCGAGGAAAACGGGTTAAAAGCAGAAAACCGCGCCCGGTAAGAAAACCAACAAGAAGCAAGACAGGACTGGGCGTGAATCTCAGCGTGAGATTGAACGGACACAAAATTGAATGAAGGCAAATTGAAAAACAGTCGACTGAAAAATAGCAAATCCGTATAATAATTACCCTGGTGCATGCATGCACTCTTCACATGTAAGAAAAGGCCAGCCTCCTATCTGACCCGCACGTATCTTTTTTTCTTGTGAGTACCCTCAAGCTTGTCCCTAAATGGCTAAATCAACGCCCTTTAGGCCAGCATACCTCATTCGTGAACATGAAAAATGTTTGTGAATTTTAAAATGTTTACATGTTTGATTTTTTTTCAAACTCACCCTCAACTTGAAAATTTTCACATATTTGTTTTTAATTGGATTTCTTAAAAAATGAACGGAAATTCAGGAATAACAAAATTTAGAAAATATTTACAAATTAGCAAACAATCATGAATTACAAAATAATGATTTAAAAAATGTTAAAGGACTGACAAATGTTCATAATAAAAGTTTGAAAATGTTTAAGAATTAAAAAACTTTCAGACAAGTTGCAGGTTGAGGGTGGACTTGCAATTGAGAGAGAGAAAATTCAGGCCCAGTTGCGAGTCAATGATGAACTTGAATCTGAGGAAAAATAGTTGAGGTCCTGTTGCAAGTCGAAGATGGACTTGCAACTTGGACATAAAAAGGGTAAGGGCCCGGTTGCAAGGTGGGTTTGACTCTACAACTAAGGCAAAAAAAATGGTCTAGGTTCGGTCGAGCCGAGTTGTGAGTCAATAGTGGACTTTGCAACTGAGACCTAAATAATTCAGCTCAGTTACGATTCGATGGTGGACTTACAATTAAGGAAAAAGGGAAGGCCCATTTGCGAGATGAGTGTTGAGGGTGGACTTGCAACTTGAACAAGAATGGGTTGGGCCCTAGTTGCATATCGGGCATGGAGTTATAACTCGGATAAATCGCTCACCCCAGTTGCAGGTTGATGTGAACTTTTAATTGCATCAGAAAAAACTTGGAGCCCAATTGCAAGTGAGTAGTGAACATGCAATTGGCACTAAGAATGAAAAAATTGATGACGTAAAAGCAAAAACGAAGATGGGCTTGTAACCAAGGCAACAAATAACAAAGCTCAAAAAAGCATCATTGCATGTAGGGGGTGGCCTTGCAACTAGGAGGGTGGACTTGCAACTAGGAGGGTGGACTTGCAAACCAAGGCAAAAAAACTGTGAGCCCATTTACAAGTCGAGTGTGGACTTGCAACTCGCATGCCCAGTTGCAAGTGGAGGGTGGACTTGCAACTGAGACAACTACATAAAACTATGAGACCGGCTACAATTCAATGGCGGACTTGCAACTGGGACAACTATGAGCCTGGTTGCGAGTGGAGGGTGAAAAACAAACTACATTCCCAGTTGCAAGTCATGGGTGTACCTGCAATTGGGATGGAAAACAAACTGCGGACCTATTTGCGAGTCGAGTGTGGACTTGGAAATGGGATAACTACACAAAAGGATTGGGCTCAATTGCAATTGTCAAGTGAGAAACTTGCAACGGGGACAAAAAAGGTCATGCCAAGTTGCAAGTTGAGGGTGACTTGCAACTAAAGACAAAAAAGGACCGAGGCCTAGGTCGAGCCCAGTTGTGAGTCGATGGTGGACTTGCAACGGTGCCAAAAAAACCAGGGCCAGTTGCGAGTCTAGGCTGGACTTGCAACTAGGATAAAAAAAATCGAGCGCAATTGCGAGTTGAGAGTGGACTTGCAACTGAAGCAGAAAAAAGGTCAGGACCAGATTGAGTTGATCGTGTTTGGTGATGGACATACAACTGACATAGGCACTTCCGCAAAAACTCTGACAGTAGCAAAAGAAATAGACACTATTACAAGCCCCCCCAGTTACGAGTCAAGGGTGGACTTGCAACTGGGACAAACTGGAACTACAAAAAAGGCCCCTATTGTGAGTCGATTGTTGACTTTCAAATGGGCAACTACAACAACTACAAGCCTCCCAATTGCATGTCAATGGTGTACTTGCAATTAACTGGGGCAACTACACAACTACAAGCCCCAGTTGCGAGTCGATGTCTGAGTTGCAACTGAGGCAACTACACCTACTATAAGCCCCTAGTTGTAAGTCAGGGATGGACTTGCAATTAGGAGAACCACACAACTACGAGCCTCCTGATTGCGAGTTAATGGTCGACTGGCAACTGGGACACCTACAATGAAAAAAATCCCAGACCAAGTCGATGTGTGGACTTGCAACAGTGGAAACTATACTACTATAAACTCCTAGTTGTGAGTTGAGGGTGAACTTGCAACTGGGGAAAATTACAACTACAAAAAAGCTCCAGGTATGAATCAATGCTAGAGTTGCAATTGGGCCAACTACAAATACAAAAAGACCTAGTTCCATGTCGATGTGTGGACTTGCAATAGAGGAAACTACACTACTACAAAATAGACCCAGTTGTGAGTCGATGTGTGGACTTGCAATAGGAGCAACTACACTACTACAAGCCCCCAATTGTGAGTCGAGGATGGACTTGCAACTAGGGAAACCTACAACTATAACAAAAGCCCCCCCAGTTGCGAGTTGGTAGTGAACTTGTAACTGGGAAACTACAACTACAAAAAAAGTCCCGAGTTGCGAGTTGAGGGTGGACTTGCAACATGGGTAACTACACGACTACAAAGCCCCCAGATGCGGTGGACTTGCATCTAGGGAAACTACAACTACAAAAAATCCCTAGTTGCGAGTCGAGTGTGAACTTATAATTGTGGCAACTACACTACTACAAAGCCCCTAGTTGCGAGTCGATGGTGGACTTAGAACTAGTGTAAATTACAAATACAAAAATCCACTAGTTGCGAGTTGGTGGTGGACTTGTAACTGCGTTATATACAACTAAAAAAACCCTACTTGCGAGTCGCAGGTCAGGTTCTCCAGTTACGTGTCAAGGATGTACTTGCAACTGAGACGAAAAAAGGGTCAAGCCCAATTGCATGTCGAGGATGGACTTGCAACTATGACAAAAAATAGGTCGGCCTCAGTTATGTATCAATGATGGACTTGCAACTCAGGAAAATTGGTTGAGCCCCCTAGTTATGTGTCGAGGTGAATTTGCAACTTAGGTAAAAAATTGTGGTCAGATCTCTAGTTACAAGTCTGTGGTGAATTTGCAACTAAGAAAGAATTGGTTGGACTCTAGTTACATGTCGTGGTTGACTTGCAACTGGAACAAGAAAAAAATAGGCAGGCCTAGTTGCCTGAGAAGGGTGCACTTGCAACATAATCTGAAAATATGTCGGGCCGAGTTGCATCTCGATGGTTTTCTTGCAAATGCGATAATCTCTCCCTAATAGTAAAGCACGGATTGAGTCTCCGGGTTCATCGTCGCGCCGTTTTTGCAAAACACTCCCTCAAGTTTCTGGTAATTAACCCGCGCTCCAGATTTAAGTTAGTAGTAACTAGCACAAATGCCCGTGCGTTGCAACGGGAGAAAAAAGATAATATCACACGTCTTTTCTCGTTTATTACAACTCGTATTACAGTGATAAGTAGAATTATTTTTTGCCTCCATAAGTAAACTTGCTGAAATGTCTCTTATGTTTCTCTTTCTCCTAATTTTTTGCACAAAGCTCTTCCATCAATCTGCACATTCCTGGTAGCTAGCACACTATTTATAATAGGTTTTGTGGGAAGTAGTACCGCCGTGCCCCGTGCATGGAGCTCCTTGGTGCAGCTGATATGGTTGCACACCTAGAAAGAACACAATGAAATAATATTCAAGGGATATTGCTCGATGCCAGCTCAGGTGCTTCACACTAAGGGAAGACCTTGGGCTTGGACATGTCATGCACTGTTCCAGAATCTTCATCATGCTAATGCTACAACGGCCAATAGAACCTGACTGAGGAAGCGTCGTTTTCCTTCTCAGTCCTCTGGTGATGTTTGGTGGGGCAACCTATTATTGTTGTAGGTACATTATGTAAAGCATGTACTCTTTTTTCTTTCATTATTGTTCAGCTACAGTTGCAAATCATCAAATGGGTAGGATGTATTTTTTTTTTGCCATGCCGAAAAAGGATGTAGTTATTTACCATCCTACGATCATCGGGTTACACGGCGACCATGATTAGGAGAAGTAAAATATCCCCTTTGGTGAAAAACAAAACATTTAGAAGTAGTAGTCCGGCTTGGACCATATTTTCTTATTGATAACCTAATATTTCTTGAAATGTAAAGCTTCTCTACTTTCACGTCCAAATATTGGGAAGCACCAAACAATATTATGTCTGTACTGGAGAAAGAAGTAGAAAACCTAAAAGGATTAAGTTATTGATGCTTGAAGGTCATCCAGGTAGTATCAGGTAAGAATAGTAGGAACAGAATTGCATCAAGTGTTACCATCTGGAAAGTTCTGGCATGCATGCCTTAAGATATTCAATTAACTAAAGTCCTAGAACTTACAAAGAGGAAATCTAACAAGATAAGAAATGTTCAACTTTCATAAGTAAAATTGAACCTGACGATATAATTATCTATGTTGTGTGAAACTAAATCAATCAATTTTGGTTATTACAGGCAAAGCAATATGATAAAATGCTCATCTCATCTCCAACTTGTCTGGCCTTTATAGCAGCTAAAGTAGCACTAATTACCTCAACCTCTGCAGCAGATGCTTCAACCAAATAATTAGCACATTTGCACTATCTTCTGCACACACACACACAAAATAAGTTCGAAACACATCTCAGTACGCGGTAGCTCACATTTAATATGAACAGAAGACCATCCATAGAAAGATGGTCTGCACAAGTCTAGGACAGAAATAATGCAAACCTCGGTGTCACTGGACCACAACATTCTCAGGGCTGATATCCGCATACACATCCCCATTAACAGGAGGAGCAACTGGGTTTCCAAGAACCACAGCTCCATCAGCTGTTGTTTCTGCAGTCATTTGCATGTTTGTTCATCATCGTAGCAAATATGCCCGGTGCTCATCCAGCTTGCATGTTAGCAGGAGCTGCAGTTACAAGCATTTGTTGTTTCAGCAGCAAGAAGGTCATCTAGCAGCACACCTGCGGTTACAACTACATATTAATTTTTGCGTCAACAAAAAGTAAACTAATGAACCTACAAAGGACGGTGGATATCATATTCAGAGTCCATGGGAGAAAGGGATAAAGCAAACTGCATGCATTATGGATTATATTGCTACAATATAGTGCAAGCAAGGCCATCCTTAGGTCCATACCTCTTAGGAAGGTCCAGGGGCATGGTCCCCTGTAGATAGCTTGGCCTCATTGAGTAGGAGGTTGTCATGTGCAACATTGTAGTTGGAAGGGTTATCTGTAGTTGACGTATTTATAGTATAGTATTATTTACTCTTCATTCTCTTGAATCCATCAGACTTGTATGTAATACATATCTTAAGAAAATAAAATGAATCAACATCAGATACATGTAAACATGAAGGAAACACATTTGTCTAACTAAAATAAGACAAAGAAGAGATCCTTACTGTAATTGCATTCTCAACCAAGTGAAATACTAAGCCTTGCATGCCTATGAGCTCATCAAAAGGGACATCCTCGGCACCATCCATGTCATCCAGACCATCTAACATATGCTCCACTTGGGCCTATTAGAGTGATTTGGATGTTTGTCAGAAAGCTTCTTCACCCAGCTGGCAAGTCTTCAAACCGAGCATGCAAATGTAGATTCGCTTCCTTTAAAACGTTTCATGCATGATCAATAATCTATAGTCCAATGATTCTTGCCAAAAATCAAATATCAAAATTAATCGCAGGTTAATTAAGCAGTGTAGAAGTAAAGCAACAGACTATCAGTTACACAAATCGTTTCAGGTTTTCAGCCACAACAATGTACAAAAAACATCAGATCTCCAGCCAAATTGCCATTGGTAAGTAGCTCTGTCTAACATATGTTTAACACTAACTACTTCTTTTTGCGCCAAAAAGAAAACAGTAAATGCAATTCTGACTTTCAAAGCAAATATACTAATCCAAAATTACAAATAGATATTTGATCTACAGGAACACAAACACTAATAACCGGGACAGATCATTCCAAGCTCAACCATTTCTGATATATAGGTTGTACATCAGAAAAATTCCCCACTACATTATCTAACCATGTATAAGACACCACTTCAGAGTTCAGACCATCAGTTCAAGAAAGTAAATTATGCAAAACTATTAAAAAGCAGATGAGATGCGAGTTTGGCTTCAACAATCATTAAGATATATCAGGAAATTACAAAGTTTGCTTCAGTGAATACCTAAGTGCAGAACCAACAGATGGAGTTCCGACGAAGTGTGGAGCAAGGGTGAACGGCGGGTGGTGTGCCGGCAGCTCGATCCCCACCTCATTCCCTCGTGTGCCGCACCAGGAGAGGAGCCATGCGCCCCTCGCGCGCGTCCCGCCTGGCAGTGGCTTTGACGCCGGTGAAGTCCTCGCTCCCGGACGCCTCCATTCTCGGGTCCTTCGTCTCCGTGCGCACCTCCCGCTTCGCTGTCGCCGCCTGATGCGGACCCCGAGCGTAGCCTCCCCGCCTCTCCATTTTTCTCCTCCTTCGTCTCCGCGCGCCCGTCTCCGTGCTCCCCTCCCACCTCGCCACCGCCACCTGATGCGGCGCCCGAGCGCAACGCGACCCCCTCCCAGGTCAGATCAGGCTGCAGTGAAGCTTCACATCGGGATCCATGGCGCTGTCGTTCCTGACAGAGACAAGATTTGAGAAAGAGAAAAGAAAGGGAGAAGAAGAGAGATAGAGTGTGGGGGAGAGGGTAATGGACAACGGCTGGAGGTCGGCGGCAGTGGCGCGGGACGCCGGCGTGAGGAGCAGGCCGAGGCGCTCGAGACCTGCTGGTCCAGATCGAGCGAGGGGCCTCGGGGAGGAGCAGAGCACGAGGCGGCGGCGTACGAGCTAGATCGGGAGGCTGTTTTTTTTCTTTCTCGTCATACCGGTTCGATTGACTTTATTATATGGACTGCGGGTTTATTACTCTAAATCACAAGGACTTTTTCGTAAAAACAGCGACGACGTACCACCAGAAGCACTAATTGCTTTATTAGTAAAAAAACTAGGACTAGGACTAGGACTAGGATAGGACTAGGACTAGGACTAGGACTAGGACTAGGACTAGGATAGGACTAGGACTAGGACTAGGATAGGACTAGGACTAGGAAACATGCCCGTGCGTTGCAACGGGAGAAACAAAGTATCACACACCTTCCCACGGGTCTACAACCTCTATTTCAAAATGACATATTTTCTAAAAAAAGTAGTAGCTAATCTAAAGTCCATTATCTTGATACTAACTTGTTAGTTCCTTTTAAAAAATTAGGATATTAGTTCTTCACCTTTGAATAGTACCTTCCGTCTTCTTCTGCCTAACGTCCACCCATTCGCTAGTATCGTGAATATAAATCTCCTAATAATCAAGTTACACAGATAAAATAAAAATAATGATAAAACTATCAAGCTACTGGATGAGTTGAATTACCAAAAAATCTAGGAAGAACTATTCTAGTGAAGCTATTCTCGTTATTTATTCTTAACTCAAATACCAAAACTCAATAGAATAATGTAAAACTATGTCTTCATTTGATTACAGATATCCTACTAAATAGCAGATTAAATTATTGTGACCATTTTCTTCTAAAGAAAAAGAAACATAATTGTTTTTTAGAGGAAAATGCATGCATTGTTGCTCACCTCGTCCATCCCATGATAAGAAACATAATGGTCTCGGCGATGAATGACAATGTGGCAAACTTGTGCCTGTACCTGCCAACATTCTTGCCGCCTCCTGCACCCGGTGCATGGTGCCCTCATCCCTGACGAATGAGGCGGCTAGTGCCGGCGGTCACGTGGAGCTAAATGAACTAAATGGATTTTTTTAGACATAAATGAACCAAATGGATAATTAAGTGTATATCATTGATGGATCAATTAACAATATGATTCTTTGGGACCCTAGTTCGGAACTTACAACGTGAATTCTAGTCAATTAATCAGGTGAACAACCTTATATTTAGATTACCGCACTGATAATAAAAATATCGTACATGTGGTGCTTATTTTGAGTTACCGACACCCGACATAAAAATATGGTATACTTCATCGAACGTCCAGGAATGTATCATTCTGTCGTGTGCTAAGCGTGAAGCCCTTATTCTGTTGTGATATATGCAGGATTCTCAAAAGTTTGCAGAAATCTGTTGTTGATTAAAAAAGGACATTGATTAAATTTTGCATCATAAATAGAGCATGCATAGCTACTCAAATTAATTTAATTAGCTTCAAGATAAACATCTAAATATATGTGTTTTTTTCTCACCAACCCCTTTTAAATATTGTGCAACCAATTTGGCTTGCAGCTTAAATTTATATTAGCCTACTATGATATTCTGTCTAAATCTTTTTAGATGACTATCATTAAGTAAAGTTAATGCTATCCTACATATAGAATTATTAATGTCTTCAAATCTTGGTGGTACGATATAACAACTTCACGCTAGCACGAGCGAACGAAATTGCGTACGAATATAAAGTAGACAGAATTACGATGGTAAGGAACGCTTTTTTTATTAATAGGTATAGATATACAAAAGATTCACTGAATTCAACTAAACATTCTACACATTCTATTGCAAGGACACATAAAGCGTGCATGCTTTATTATACACTTTTGTGAATCAGGATCAGCAGTGCCTGGAGACAATTTATATTCGTTCGACGTGCAGCCTGTATTTTTCGTTGTCTGGCCTAACCTATGTATATATATTATTCTTTCAGTTTTGACGGCTAGTGAGTTCGTGAGAAAACAGAGACGAAATAATACTTGGTCATTATTCTGTTTGTTTTTTTGAGCGGTGGTCATTATTCTGGTGGCCCCAGATAAGATTGTGTAGTGCCAATCTATTTTTTAGTCAGTCTTATCTCAAGGCCCAGTCTACCTGGTGTCACTAACGCAGCCCCCCTCCCCCCTTCTCATCCGCAAATTCCCCTTTTCTCCACTCCAGCAGCCGCCTCCGCCGTGCTGCCTCCGACCGCGCCGGGAGATGGTGCCTCGAGCCGCTTCAAGCAGGCCAAGCCAGCTGCAGCCCCTCTTCCTCCTCTCACTTGGCTTTTCTCTTCTCCTTCTTCTCTCTCATTCTCTGTTTTCGCCATGGACAACTGCAGCACCCTGCCCACCGTCTCAGTCGGCCTCATGCTCCTCCGCCTCGATCTGTCAGCCTCGTCGCCGGAGCAGCCGGATCCGCCGTCTCCTGCCTGCCTGCCGTCGGGAGAGGAGGACAACTGAGAGGAACACCCTTTTTCTCCACTCCAACAACCGGCCTCCCCGCGCTGCCTCCTCCAACCGCGTCATGAGAGCCGCCTCAAGCAGGCTAGGCATCTACTCCTCTCTCTCGCTTTTTCCCTTCTGCTTCTCTCTCTCTCTCTCTAATCTTTGTTATTTCTCTTGGGAAGGGAGTCACCATGGAACATTACCTGCAGCACCCCCGCTCGCCTTGGAGCTCGCCGCCTCCGGCCACCACTTCGTCGGCCTTGTGCTCCTCCGCCTCGATCCGTCCGACCAGCTGCTGCCTCATGCCTCGCGTGCTGTCGGGAGGAGCGCCCGTTCGGACTGCGTGGATGGACGACGGCGCGTAGGCAGTGTAGAGCGCGGCGTCGCCCCTCACCTTCTCATCCTCAGTCGCGCTGGAAAGGGAGCAGATAAGAGATAAGATAACTGCATGCACTGCGGGTTGAATATCTCAAATGACAAGGGGTTGTATGAAAAAACGGACCGTTACTCAGATATATTCACATATAAATTCACTTAAAAAGGGATTGCGGGTTTAATTCCCAGAAAGCAGAAGGACTTTTCTGTAAAAATACCAATGACGTACGACCAGAAGCAGTATCTGCTTTATTAGTATATATATATATATATATATATATATAGGTAAAGAGTAAAGATAAAGATAAGGTAAAGAGGTAAAGATAAAGATAAAGATAAAGAGGTAAAGATAAAGATAAGTAAAAAAACAATTCGTTCTCACCCGAACGGACGGACGCAACGCCCGGTCTCCGCCTGCCCCAATCCCGACTCTAGGCCGTCGTCCCCAACACACCATGAGGACGAAGATGGCGGTGGCGCTGGTCCGGGCCTCCGGGGGGATCGGACATCCTACGCCTGCCCGATCCTCCTACTTCTCCTCGCGCTGCTCCTCGCTGTCCCCGCTCGCGGCCATCTCCAACGCCTCCTCCCACGCCTACGCCTTCACGGGCCATCAGCCGGTGCCCGCCCCGGATCCCACCTTCTTCGATGATGTCGTCGACGCCATCGTCGACAAGTACGGCTGGTACCCCGACGCCGAGGTCCGGGTTTGGCCGCTCGACGCCGAGGGCGCGCTCGTCGACGCCGTGCAGTGCTACGAGTTCCCCGCCCGCGTGGGGCCCCGCGGTCGCGCTGGCGCGGGCCTCCTACGGGGCCGTCGACTGGAGCCGCCCCGACGCCCCCGCGGTGGGGGAGGTGGTCGGGCCCGACGGAGTCGACTTCGTGACCGGCGATGGCGACCTGGCGTTCGGCTCCGGCGTTAGGGTCCGTGACATGGTAGGGCCGTTCGAGCTGGTGGTCTGCGATGGCGCTGGCAGGGGCCGCGCAGAGCTCTAGTTGCCGTCGGTGAGTGCTGTTTGACTTTTATCTTTGTTGCTTTAGTTTTTTTGCTTCTGCTTGCTTGCTTGCTACGCTCTTGAAGTTGTGTGGCCTGTAAGATGAAGCAGTTACTACAATTGGTGAATGGTCTAGATGCTGCTTATCCCTTTTCTGTTTCTAACTCTGAATTGATTGCGTTTGTTGTAGTGTCTGCACCACCGCCCGTTGATTAGAATGCATGTTCCGGCAGTCCACGCATCGATCACTGGCAAATTAAAAAGGCATGAACGCACTAAACAGAAATTCTGTGTAGATGATTCTTGTATATGGCAGTGGCACACGCGCTAGTTGATGAAGCCGCTGGGCCGGAAGGCCCTCTCATTGCCATGCTAATGAGTATCACAACAAACATGGCCCTCACCTCAATGCCTCCCTGTCGGCGGTGAGGTCTGGCCGGATCTGTACAACCCGCAATATTAGTAAAGAAAAAGAATAGCTTGATTGTTCTATGACTCTGTCGTGGATAGGTAATTTGCATCAGAGGTCTATAGGATCTCCGCCATTAGTTTCCCATTAGAAAATTGAGTTACTAAATTAAGGAAGATGTCCAAAGAGAGGTAATCGATGGCATGATATGCATCAGAAGATCCTCATCACTGAAGTAGTACTCCACCAGTCCACCTACAGTTTTGGAACATATAAACACGGCATCAAAGTGCTACCTGGCACCAAATAAAGAGTTCAGGTCAGGGTGTTATACTGCAGCTAAGCAGTATAGTCTGAATTTCTAAGTTTGAGGAGGATTTCAGTGTTTCTAAAGAAAGGGACAAGGATCAGGGCTATAATATTGTTGAAAGACTCAGAGACATGTACCATGAATTGGGTACAGTATGCTTTCTACCCATCTTTTCCTTATATTGACTAAACCTTAGTAAATAACTATTTCCAGTTTTCTCATGTAACCTGAACTGCTGCTGGTTTAAATTTTAGTTCCGCAAGCTGCGACACACATGGTCTGCCTCCGTGTCGTCCTACCTGCTTCAGGGCCCTCTACTTCTTCCCCCAAGATTGCCATTATGATTAACAAATCTGACGAGAGCAATTTAATTGGTGACACATCATATTTATTCTACAACTGCATGTGAATTCTCATCTTGCGCCTACCTCTTTTGCTTACCAGGTTGCAAATTTTCATTAACTTATTTGTCGAAGTATCCTGCAAAATCATTTGTCTTATGGGAATTAGCCTATTGTATTGATCTAACAAGGTCCACTTCAACCTACGTAACAATTATGCAGTGAAGATGGAGAGCTTTAGGCAAAAAAAGAAAGAAAGAAAACTAGCACGTGATCTATGGAGAATAATTTTGACAGCAACTCCAACTGTAAGATTGCTGAAGTTATTTCTATGAAAGTTTGTAAGTTTTCTTGATATCTATGTACACTGACATATATCGCAATTAATGTTGGCAGATGCAATGGAGTACACTTGATGCAATCAATTCTGGTGTGTGTGTGTGTGTGTGTGTGTGTGATGCAATGACGTATGAATAACAACAGAAAAATATGCCTGAGGAGTATGGGTATGTAGTAACATTTCTCTGTTATTTTCGGAACAACTTGGAATATCTTATTGGTAGTTTATATACAAAGTCATTTTGATAATTATCATGCTGCAAACCTACATAGTTTTCTATATTAATAATGTCATGTTAAAATATAAAAGTTATAGCTTCAATAAATTGATAAAATACAGATTTGGGCTTTACATATTTATTGAATATATATTTACATATGAATACGTCGTTACGGTCGGACTCTAGCGAGCAGCAGTGGTTGTTATACCCCACCAGGTAACTTGCTACTGTTGGTGAAACTCTCTTGTGCAAAAACGCCGATCTTGAAATCTTGATCCTACTTATAGGCCGTATTGCAAGCAATGTACTCATGTTTTACTGAACATGTAGGTAACATGAAATTTTGATCTTCTCCCATCACTGAAAGTTGTGTTTTAAACTTGCAAAAGCATTGCTAAGCCTATTCAATCATTTCTATTTTACCCTAGATTTCACTCCATACCATAATTGAGATACAAATGGGCGTTACTGATGTCGAGGAGAAGAGTTAGAAGCTCTTGGATTGAGAATCTGAGATTTATATAGGTTCAGTAGAACAAAAAGTTTCGGATTCACTACTCCAGATACAACGGGAGACCTTTGATGTCATAGTTGGCACGGACATTTAGCAATAAATTTGTGCCTGCCTGGACATTATTACTATTAAACTATGAATAATGATTTTTGCAACTGTAGGAGAATTTCTTTGCCGCATCACAAGAAAAACAATTTGAAACAGAAAAGTGTACTGAACCTTCTAATTATTGTGTGAACTTGCTTCACTTAATTTAAGAAGTACACATACTGCTAGCATTTGTATCACACCGGGCAGCCTATTATCGAGAGATCTGACTTCATCAGGATTGCGGGTTCGTGACTTAATCCTGATTGGGTATGCTGGCTGCCCGTACAGGATTAACGTGCCCTATATGCGGTGAACCGCGGCTACTCCTCCCAGTCCCGGATATGCTCTTCCGCCACCTGCGACCCGCAGCTCCAATGATCCACGACAAGGGATGACGACCAACTCGGCTGCCCCTCCCTCGTGCAGCTCCCTCTAAGGCTGCAGTAGCCTTCGCACGAGGCCACTACGGTGCCACCTATGCTGTCCTGAAGTTCCCTCAGATTCGACAGTTTCAGTTTCATCAGTTTCGTCAGATTTAGTTCATCAGATTCAGAAAATTCAGTTCATTAGTTTCATCAAAGTTTCAGTTGTCAGTTAATTTGTCAGGCACATTGGCACTCGCGCACGTCGTCCGCTTCCTCACATCACTCGCTCACATAGCCCACCTGCCGATCCAAACAACGGCTTGGTCAGGGATCGGACTGGACCAGACGTTGTCCACCATGACCTCAAGGCGATGCCCGAGTCCAAGTGCGTGTAAGTTACACCAGCCTTTGATTTATATATCCACCGTCCACTGATCAGTGACCTGAAAAGGTTGGGCGCTCTGAGCTAGCACATAAGCTGATTGATGAGATGGATTGAAATGCTTTTGATTTGTTAGGCCGTCAATATTCCAAACTGAAGTCCAAGGAAGAACGATCAGGAACAGCAGGTAAGAAGACCATGAGTTAGTTGTCTTACAGGCATGCACGTGGACAAGGTGCTGATACATAGTTGCAGATTTCCAATGGATGCTGGTATTGTCAGCTGACACCTCCGGGGCTGTACATCATGATGGTTACGAAGACACGACGATGATCTCAATGCTAGAAACTTGAATGGAATACCATAACTGCAGACCTGATCACAATGCTACAGACTTGAATGAAATACCATGATTGCGGGCCTTTGCTGATTTGCGTTTTCCATTGATCTTCAGTGCACTAAAGAATAGTGAAATCTTGGCATCTGATTCATTTTGCAGGCTATGCTTTTAACTCAATGAATATGTGCATTGTTAGTTGACCTTATTGTCTGTTTGTAGCTAATTGGGAGACAAACATGGGCAATGAGCAGCTTTTTTGATGACAGTGCAATCAAGGACTCACATATTCACTGATGAATCTACCTCTATTTGGTACTGTGTATATACCTGAAAATAGTAGCATCGGCATTGCATATTTATTTTCTCAATCAGCAACACTGTACTAGGGTCTTCATCGGCAATGTACATAGTGATGCTTAACTGCTGGTTTGAATTATTGGATGCATCTGTTGTGAGACATTCATGTGTTGTCATAGTGACTTGCCTGCGCTCATTGTTGATCGCTAAGAAGTGAGTTGGTCCAGAGATTGTAGCTGAGATGGAGCTCAGCAGGACAACTAGACATGCACAGCTTGGTATTAGTCTTATCTAAAATTTTACATATAAGTTTTTTCCTAGATTCAAGTACATTATATCATTATTTTGCAGGTGTGATCCACAGAGGAGATCACATTTCCAGTCCAGTCATAAATTATTATAATTATTTTACTCATGTTCATACTAAATTTGAAACGGGTCAATCCACAAGCTTCTGATCCTCGGTTCATTTTTGAACTATATCCATGTGTTCTATCAAGGATCATTTTGGCACATATGGAAAAGACAAGCAATTTTGTTACCAGAATTATCATATTTGTAAGGTCAATCACCCATGGGTTCTGCACTTCACTAGAAATAATTTGTACCCTTGACCTGATAAGTTGTTGTTGTATTATGAATTATTCATAGTACGAGACCAAATTTATTGTTTTAGTTTCATACAATTTTTTGTTCTTTGATAAATGGAGATTGTCATTGTCTTCCGTTTGCATGCCAGAATTTAGCGGTTTATTGTAATAGTTATTTGGCTTGATATTTATCTGTTTAGATGCGTGGGTTCAAGGATATTAATATCCCTTTGCAACGCCTCCCTGGGTGGCAACGTTCTGATGTTGCCGTGCCATGCAGTCAGATGTTTTGAGTTCGGTGTTTAGGTGGACAGGGTAACTAGCACTTTCTTCATAGCGAAACATGGGGTTGTGCTTGCATATATATTTCTTAGAAAAATTGAGTGCATGCTAAAAAGAATTCTCTCCCGTTGCAACGCACGGGCATTTGTGCTAGTAAAAATAAAAGAGACGAGCTCCAGTTTGCATGTCGGTGGTCGACTTGCAACTAGAATAAAAAAAAACGGTGAACACAGTTAGGAGTACACTTGCAAGAAAGACCAAAATGGTTTGGGCCTAGATGCATGTCGGTGATCGACTTGCAACTAGAACAAGAATAATAAAAAGACAGAAGGTTCTTACATGTTAGGGTTAGACTTGCAAACAAAAAATAAAAACAAGAAATGGGTCGTTGCCCATCATTGTACTGTTTAGAAACTTGGCCGGGTCGCCTCTACTCCCAAGACAAAGAGCAATGGGATAGAGAGAGCCAAGAGACAGAACCAATGAGCCAGCGGTCAACTCATCTCTTCAACTTATACAGACAACTCTTCTCTTCAACTACAACATAGCGAAAAAAGACGATGAAAAACAGCCCAAAAAAGAAAGACGCACAACATGATAGGGTGTAAAATGAACAACAGACGAGCGACACTTGACGCACGGGACAAAACAACCCCGATCAAAGAATTGCATACAATTTATAGGGACAAATCAAATGAACTAAAACTTAGATGAGCCATCACACACATCTATATGAGTAGCAATTTTGATACATGATTTACTATTCCATGGACATGTTGCATAGATGAATACAAATCAAAACAACGAAAAAAATGCATGACCAATCATACGGTATATACACACACAAAGGAGGTGCCTGCACACATCATCTGATATATACACATATTATAGTGTCGCAAGGGTGAGAAAAGAAATGAAAAGAAGACAAAAAAGTACCTCACAAACTGCAACAACTGCAATGCATCGAGACAATACAACAATAGACAAAAAATGAAAAAAAATACAGAAATGAAAGGCATCTCACGCTAGCACACACATGGGCTAGCCCATGCTGGCACGCCGCATGCACATCCTGTGCGGGCTGCGTGAGCGCACACTATAAATCGCCAGATCGTACAATTAAAGTGAACAAATCGTCAGATCATATGTGCACGAATTTTGAAAACAAAACAAATCCAACAATGAGGAATTTATATGTGAGATAGCTATTTCACATCTAGATGTGAAATAGCAAATCCGCTTATGTTTAAGTTAGAGATTAGGAGTCAGAGATAGGATTGGTTTAAACCATGTACGACTTGTCCCCTACTCCAAGTTTCTCTCTCATATCATACTCTATATATATTCCACACCTGGGTCAGATCAATACAACGACAATATTCATCCATCCTATAATTCTACATGGTATCAAAGCACCGAGCCAGATTCCACACCATGCACATGGCGGACGTCTATCGAACCGACGCATCGAACCTGCATCAAGCTACCGATCTGCAACTACACCGACACCTCCCGTGCCGAACGACATCGAGCAGTACGACTACGCCAGGCTACGAGCCAACATACTTCTTTGACACGACACGACATTGACACCCCGTTGCCATGAGGGACGCCTCCAAGCGACAAATCATCATCGACACGCCGCTGCAGTGTCAAGCCGACACTTCATCGCCAAGGTCTTCATCAACGTGGTCTTCACCAACATCATCATTGACACACCGCTCGCTACCTCGTCCACAAGATGGACAACTAGTGTCCTCTGATAGATTTTTCTGCAAGATGCGACCTCGACGACGGCAATGACCGCGCCATGACGACGGCATTAACCGCGTCATCCACGATGGCACGACTACATCGACACAGTGTCACTATAGTGACAACCCTACATGGCCACACGGTTCTGGCAAAACTGATGTGTGCTCGATGGTCTTCCTCTGGTCTTGGCCAAACCGGTGGACTCATCGCCGATGGCACCCTCTCACATCCGCAAGGTGCATCGTCCATGACTGCAGCTCCATCATAACACATTTTTTGCACCTCCGGCTTTGTGCGGCTTCATCATCCACGACGATCACACCATCGACCACAACTACCTCGACCATGGTTACATCACCATGATCGGCTACCTTGACATTGAAATTAATGGCTACGTCTACAACAACACATCAGCAACCACTCCAGTCAACAACGTCCACATCATCACTAGCGTCCACGCCACTCCCGCTGTGACTGTGGGAGGGAATAGAGGAGAAGGCAGGAAGGCACCAAAAGGGGACGCAGTCACCGCCCTCGGCGCCGACCCATTAGAGGCGCAGTTGATGATGGTGTAGCGGAGAAGACGATGGAAGTACAAGAGTTCAAATTCAGTCGTCATCGTCCGCTTCATTCCCACTACGACTGAGGGGGAATGTTAAAAGTATAATTATGTTTAAGTTAGAGATTAGGAGTCAGAGATAGGATTGGTTTAAACCATGTACGACTTGTCCCCTACTCTAAGTCTCTCTCTCATATTGTACTCTATATATATTCCACACCTGGGTCAGATCAATACAACAACAATATTCATCCATCCTATAATTTCTACAAGCGCATCTATTTCTGTATACCCACTGGTTTGCAGACCAAAAGGTTTGCACTCACGTAGCAGGATCCCTCGCGAGAAAAACAGCTGCTGCCGTCGCCGCCTAGGGTTCATCCCATGCCGTCACTGTCGCCTAGGATTCCTCCGGCGCTGCCATCTCCGCCTCCCTCCTTTCTTTTGTTTGGCAGCTACGTCGACAGCTAGCGGAGTAGGGGCCCGACCTCTTCGTTGTTTTCTTAGTGGTAAGGTGACGGCACAATGACATGCTAGAATAAGGTCTTGGTCTCTTCATACCTACGGTTGTCAATGAAAGGGCCTGTGTTTGGAGGGCTGCCCCTACTCACATATTTGTACACTACAAAAAAAGACACATCCGTGACATTTTGGGCCGAACGAATTTTTTTCCTGTTATACTTATGACACTTCTATGAAGATAATTGTGAAAAAACCCGGTATCATCATAGATGTGGTGGGCTCCTACTTCTATGACAAAAAATCATGACAGAAAATGGGCTTTTCGTCCTGGGCGGGCCGGAGACGCAGCTGCATGACATTCTTTGGGCCGTCCATGATGGAGAAAACCGTGGTAGAAGCGAGGGCGCAGAAAATATCGGGGAGTTCCCGGTACGGTGGGTGGTCGGGGGCCGAGCGATGCACGTTTCTCTCATACGTACGCGTGTGTGTGCAAGGCGTTGCGCTCTAACTGAACCCGAGCAAGGCATTGGGCTCTAACTGAACCCAAGCGATTGCACTGCAGGCTACACGTTATTGAACCCGAGCAATCGATCGATGGCTGTTAAATGAACCCGATCGAGCGATTCCTTCGATGCTGCTGCTAACGGAAGCCGATCGATGCTGCCTCTAGATGAACAGTGAGCGTTGTTGGGGGGTTTGGATGAACAGTTCCCGGTGGAGGTTGGATGAATAGGAACCCGTGGTAGTAGAGGCCATTGCCGCTAGATGAACAGTACCCCGATGAATCGAGCCGGTGGATGAACAGGACCCCGTGGAGGGCTGGTTGAACAGGACCCCATGGAGGGCTGGTTGAACAGTAGCCGGTGGAGGGCTGGTTGAACAGCAGCCGGTGGAGGGCTGGATGAACAGTAGCCCGTGGAGTGGTGGTTGAACAGGACCCCGTGGAGAGGGCTGGTTGAACAGTAGCCGGTTGAGGATGGATGAACAGAAGCCCGTGGATGAACAGTCACAAGTGGAGGTTGGAGGAGGTCGACGGTGGATGAACAATAGCCCGTGGAGGCTGGAGGAGGTCGACGGTGGAGATAAACAGTATCCCGTGGAGTCCTGTTTTGTGGTACGCCACACCCCTCCCGATGAACATGACCCCCGTTTCGACCGTAGCGCTCTAACACAAGTCTATTTCCTCCGTTTTATTGTACGCCACACCCCTCCCGGTCAACAGGACCCCGTTTCGACCATAGAAGGTCCAACATAAGTCCGTTTCCTCCGTTTTGCGGTACGCCAGACCCCTCCCGATGAACAGGACCCCGTTTCGACCGTGGCCGGTCGAACACCAGGCCGTTTCCTCCATTTTGCGATACGTCAGGCCTCGTTTCCATCGGCTGTTCCATCCAAGCCGGTTGGCTCCCGATGAACAACACGCGTCCCGTTGCCTCCCGATGAACACAAGCATTCTGTTGCCTCCCCATGAACACGAGACAACGCGGTTTGTCCGTTCCGACCCAGCCATGTACACACACCCTGGCCGTACGTATGCGCGAGTAGGCATTAGAGACCCCGCCCGTATGTACGTACGTGGCCGTATTTTCTTTCTTGCACCCTGGCCGTTGTACGTACGTGTACATGCTACGTGCGCGCCTCTACTATGACATGTGCCCTTCCTTGCACGGCCACGGTTCATCGCTGCAGCCTGCAGACAAACGATCGACCAGTATGTACGTACATGTTCGCGACCAGAATGACAACGATACGTACGCTTTGACGCTGTGGGTCCCAACTGTCAGGCATTTCCTTGCGTGCGAAGATGTAGCTGGTGGGTCCTAGCAGTCAGGGGCAAATCATTTTTCCCGTAATATGGACGCAATGATACGTCTCCAACGTATCGATAATTTATGAAGTATTCATGCCAAGTTTACAATAGTTTTATATGATTTTTGTATAATTTCATTAGATCTAACCCGGACTGACGCTGTTTTCAGCAGAACTATCGTGGTGTTGTTTTTGTGCAGAAATAAAAGTTCTCGGAATGCGATGAAAATCAACGGAGAATTTTTCTGGAAACTATAAAAAATACTGGAACAGAAATCTACCAGAGGGGAGCCCCGTGGGCCCCACGAGGGTGGGGGGCGCGCCCCTATGCTTCGTGGACTACCCGTGGCCCCCCTGACTTGTTCTCGACGCCAACCTCTCCTATAAATACCCAAACCTCCAGAAATTAACCTAGAATGAAAGTTCCGTCGCCGCAAGCCTCTGTAGCCACGAGAAATCAATCTAGGCCCTCTCTGGCACCCTGCCAGAGGGGGCCATCATCACCGGAGGCTATGGAATAGGATCCCGGAGGGGCCATCATCACCATGAAGGCCAAGATCCAGACCGAGAACCTCTCCCCATCCAGGGGGGAGGCTATGGAGGAGGAAGCACAAAGGGGAGAACCTCTCCTCCTCTCTCTTGGTGGCGCCGGAGTGCCATCGGGAGGGGAATCATCGCCGCGGAGATCATCTTCATCAACATCACCATCATCATCACCATCCTCATCTCTTTTACGCGGTCCACTCTCCCGCACCCCGCTATAATCCCTATTTGAACATGGTGCTTTATGCCACATATTATGATCCAATGATGTGTTGCTATCCTATGATGTTTTGAGTAGATATCCTTTGTCTTTGGGTTGATTGATGATCTAGATTGGTATGAGTTGTATGTTTTATTTTGGTGCTGTCCTATTGTGCCCTCCGTGTCGTGCAAGCATGAGGGATTCCCGCAGTAGGGTGTTGCAATACGTTCATGATTCTCTTATAGTGGGTTGCTTGAGTGACAGAAGCATAAACCCGAGTAAGGGGGTTGTTGCGTATGGGATAAAGGGTACTTGATGCTTTCATGCTATGGTTGGGTTTCACCTTAATGATCTTTAGTAGTTGCGGATGCTTGCTAGAGTTCCAATCATAAGTGAATATGATCCAGGAAGAGAATGTATGTTAGCTTATGCTCCCTCATATGAAATTGCAATGGCGACCACCGGTCTTGTTAACGATTGCCTAGGATAATTCCGCACACCGACCCATCATTATTCCACACTCGTTATTTATAATATTTAGTAATATATTCTAACTTTATGATAACAATGCCTACTTTTATATTTTAGCTCTCCGATATCATGCAAAGGTATCCTCTTCATACCCACAACATAGTTTTATTTCTCGTTTCTAGTTGGAAGCAAACGTTCGGTGTACATAGAGTCGTATCAGTGGCAGATAGGACTTGAGAGAATATTGATATTACCTTTAGCTTCTTGTGGGTTCGACACTCCATACTTATCACTTCCACCTTTGGGAATTGCTATGATGATTCCCTGCACTTGGGGATTATCAAGCTCTTTTCTGGCGCCGTTGCTGTGGAGCAATAGCGTGGGGTTGATATTCTCATGTGTGCTTGTTTGCTTTCTTCACTTAGTAGATTTTATTTTTCCTTTTTGTTTCTGTTTAGTTGTGGGTGAAATATACAAAAAAAATTAAAATAATGGAAATACAAAAAAATTACTCGCCACTCATACCTAAAAAGTTTTTCAATGTAAATTTTTTCATGGAAGCTTCTCTGAAAACAATTATCCCCTTGTATATATCCATTGTATAATAAAAATAATGTGCCAAGCTTCGGTTTTAGGATGATTAGATTGCTTGTTTACTATGTGCAGTAAAAAACAGAAACTTTGTTTATAGCGCGTGATTTTACATTTTTTACTAGAAAGTCAAATGGGTCTGAATTTTTTTGCACATTACTTATGTACAAATTGTTTAAATTGTCATATATTTGTAGAATTTTTTGGAGTTACAGAAGTAGACTAAACTTCCAGATTACTACAGACTGTCATGTTTTTGATAGATTCTTTTTTTATGTGTTGATCGCTTATTTCGATGAATCTATGGGTAGTATCGGGGGGGGGGGGGTATGAACCATGGTGAAGTTGGAATACAGTATGTATAGTTCTAATATGAAATTGGAATGAGTTTGCAACAGTACCTAAAGGTAGTGATTCGCTTTATTATACTAACGGATCTCACAAAGTTTTTGTTAAAGTTTTGTGTGGATGAAGTGTTCGCAGAACAAGGAGTTACCGATGTGAGAAGAATAAAGAGAGGCAAGAGCTCAAGCTTGGGGATGCCCAAGGCAACCCAAGTAAATATTCTATGGATACTCAAGCATCTAAGCTTGGGGATGCCCCGGTTGGCATCCCATCTTTCTTCTTCAACAATTATCGGCATACCTCGATTTTTGTTTTGTTCACATGATTTGTGTCCTTTGTGTTTTTTTGTTTTTCCTTTAAGAACTATGCTAGTATGAGATAGCCCTTTATTGATTTATAGAACACTTCATGTGCTTCACTTATATCTTTTAAGTATGATCTTATAGAATTGCTCTCTGTGCTTCACTTAAATCTTTTGAGTATGGTTTTATAGAATGCTTTGTGTGCTTCACTTATATATTTTGGGCTTGGATATTGGTTAGTCTATATTAATTGTAGGATGCTCCATGAACTTCACTTATATCTTTTGGAGTATGAATAGTACTATCATCTAAAGTGGATTTAGAAGAAGGTTGCTCCTACTATTCCGAATGAGAAGAATTTTGCTTATGTGAAGACTAGTAAAATTTGTATGCTTGTAGATCATGAACAGAATGCTTTATGTGCTGGTTATATTGTTGAAATCATTCATGATGCTACTGAAAATTATTATGAGGGAGGAATACATGCTTGTAGGAGTTGCAATAATATCAAGTTTCCTCTCTATGTGCTTAAAGTTTTGAAGTTATACTTGTTTTGCCTTCCTATGCTAGTTGATTCATGTTCCCATAAATTGTGTGCTCAAAAAATCCCTAGGCATAGGAAGTGAGTTAGGTTCGAATGTGCTAGTCATATTTTTCATGATGCTCTCTTTATGTTTCAATTCTTATCTTTTATGTGAGCATCATTGAAATCATCATGCCTAGCTAAAAGGCATTAAAGAAAAGCGCTTGTTTGGAGACAACCCAATATTTAACCTTACTGTTTTTGTGTGCTCTCATGATTAAGCTATTGTATTAATCATGTATTATAGCTTTTTTCAATAAAATGCCAAGTAAGACCTTTGGGAAGACTTGGGTGAAAGTTAATGTGATCTTGCTGTAAAAAACAGAAACTTTGAGCTCACGAATCAGCTGTCATTTTTTACAGAAGAGTGCGATTTAGTTGATTCTATTTTCAGAAGATTAATAGACAAATTCCTCACATCCACCAATTTATTTCATAATTTTTGGAGTAGCAGAATTATGGTTGGTGTTCATATCATTATAGACTGTTCTGTTTCTGACAGATTCTGTTTTCATTGCATAGTTTGCTTGTTTTCTAGTTTCCATGGCTTATATTTCTCAATATAAATTGTTGAAATGATATGGTAAAGTAGGCATTGTGTGAGAAAAATTATGAATCTTGTCTTTGACAGTACCAAAGTGAATGGTTTACTCTTTATCACACTAACCTATCTCACGAAGTTCCATTAAGTTTTGTGTGATTGAAGTTTTCAAGCTTTGGGTGAGATATCGATATGAGGAGAATAAGGAGTGGAAAGACCCTAAGCTTGGGGATTCCCAAGGCACCCCAAGGTAATATTCAAGGAAGACTCAAGCACCTAAGCTTGGGGATGCCCCGGAAGTCATCCCCTCTTTCATCTTCAAAACTATCGGTATACCTTACTCGAAGCTATATTTTTATTCGTCACGTGATATGTGTTTTGCTTGGAGCGTATTTTCAATTTTACTTGATGTTTGAATAAAATCATTGGATCTGAAATCTTGAATTAAAAAGAATCCTCCCATGGCTAGTTAATTATTTGACTACTCAGTGTTCTTCACTTATATCTTTTTGGAGTAGTTTGTCATTTACTCACGTGCTTCACATATATCCTATGAGTAAATGGTTGAATGAATTGAATATCATAAATCTGAATTTATATATGTTTCATATGCTTACAACATGGGGAGTAATGACTTCACACATAATAAGTATAGGTAGTAAACTTATTGGAAGTTAGCAAACGCAGAATTGGTCACTTGAACAATTCATGAAAGAACATTGAAGGAAGAGAGATTTATCATATAAATATACTAATCTTGGACATATTTTGTAATTGTGAGCACTCATTAAAATATGACAAAAAAGTTGATGTTGGACAGGGAAGACAACTTAATGGGTTATGTTTTCCTATATTCGAAACGTTATATTGTCTTGGATCATCCAACATGTTGAGCTTGCCTTTCCCCCTCATGCTAGCCAAATTCTTTGCACCAAGTAGAAATACTACTTGTGCTTCCGAGTATCCTTAAACCCAGTTTTGCTATGAGAGTCCACCATATCTTCCTATGGATTGAGTAAGATCCTGCCAGTAAGTTGTCATTGTTGCAAGCAATAAAAATTGCTCTCTAAATATGTATGATCTATTAGTATGGAGAAAATAAGCTTTATACGATCTTGTGATGTGGAAGAAATAAAAGCGACAGAGTGCATAATAAAGGTCCATATCACAAGTGGCAATATAAAGTGACGTTCTTTTGCACTAAGATTTCGTGCATCCAACCATAAAAACACATGACAAACTCTGCTTCCCTCTGTGAAGGGCCTATCTTTTATTTTTGTCCTATACCTTTCCTTTTCATAAATTATTATTGTTGACATTACCCTTGAGGTAAAAGGTTGGGAGGCGAAACTATAAGCCCCTTCTTTTTCTGTGTCCGATTAAAATTTTGAACCCATAAATATCACATGAGTGTAAGCAATTGTGAAATATTAAATGATAGTTGAGTATGTGGAGTTTGCTGAATCAAAGCTCTTACATAGACCCTTCCCGAAAATAAGATGAATTGCAATTGTTTGACGACTAAGAGCACGGTTTGTTAGTTTTCAAGAAAGTTTATGATCTATAATTTAACATGTGAATAGCTTGTTACTTGATCATGAGAAGTTTTATGAGTTGAGCTGCTGTTATGATATATAATGATGCTATAAAAAGTAATTGAAATTATCATTGATCAAATTTAAGCACTTGCTAGCATTCACACTTCATAAATTATTTCTTTTACCATTTACCTACTCGAGGACGAGCAGGAATAAAGCTTGGGGATGCTGATACGTCTCCAACGTATCGTTAATTTATGAAGTATTCATGCCAAGTTCACAATTGTTTTATATGATTTTGGTATGATTTGAATAAAACTAACCCGGACTGACGCTGTTTTCAGCAGAACTACCATGGTGTTATTTTTGTGCAGAAATAAAAGTTCTCGGAATGCGATAAAAATCAACAGAGATTTTTTTTGGAAAATATAAAAAATACTGGAACAAAAATCAACCGGAGAGGAGTATCATGGGCCCCATGAGGGTGGGGGCGCCCCCCTGTGACTCATGGACTACCCATGGGGCCCCTTGATTTATTCTCGAGGCCAACGTCTCCTATAAATACCCAAACCTCCAGAAATTAACCTAGATCGGAAGTTCCGCCGCCGCAAGCCTCTGTAGCCACGAGAAATCAATCTAGGCCCTCTTTGGCACCCTGCCGGAGGGGGCCATCATCACCGGAGGCTATGGAGGAGGATCTTGGAGGGGCCATCATCGTCATGAAGGCCAAGATCGAGAGGGAGAACCTCTCCCCATCCTAGGGGGAGGCCATGGAGGAGGAAGCACAAGGGGGAGAACCTCCCCTCCTCTCTCTCTGTGGCGCCGGAGTGCCATCGGGAGGGGAATCATCACCGCGGTGATCATCTTCATCAACATCACCATCATCATCACCATCCTCGTCTCTTTTACACGGTCCACTCTCCCACATCCCGCTGTAATCCCTACTTGAACATGGTTCTTTATGCCACATATTATGATCCAATGATGTGTTGCTATCCTATGATGTTTTGAGTAGATATCCTTTGTCTTTGGGTTGATTGTTGATCTAGATTGGTATGAGTTGTATGTTTTATTTTGGTGCTGTCCTATTCTGCCCTTCCTGTCGCCCAAGCGTGAGGGATTCCCGCTGTAGGGTGTTGAAATACGTTCATGATTCGCTTATAGTGGGTTGCTTGAGTGACAGATGCATAAACCCGAGTAAGGGGGTTGTTGCATATGGGATAAAGGGGACTTGATGCTTTAATGCTATGGTTGGGTTTTCCCTTAATGATCTTTAGTAGTTGCGGATGCTTGCTAGAGTTCCAATCATAAGTGCATATGATCCAACAAGAGAAAGTATGTTAGCTTATGCCTCTCCCTCATATGAAATTGCAATGACGACCACCGGTCTTGTTAACGATTGCCTAGGATAATTCCGCACACCGACCCATCATTATTCCACACTCGCTATTTATAATATTTAGTAATATATTCTACATCTATGATAACAGCACCTTCCGATGTATTCGTGAACATTTTGTGCAGTTCCCATTGAAATCAAGCTGAGCACCCCTATTTGCATAAATACAAAAAAGTGATTAGTATAAAGCAAACTGTACTATGAATTGATAGTTTAAACAGTCAACCTACATGATCCATGTAGAGCACACATTTAAAAATTGGGACTCACCGGAAGGAATCGTAAAACAACATTGTACTGGCCATCACAGCAACAAAGATGGAGATCCGTGAGTCCTTATGAGCTGAAGTTAGTTTGTTCTTGTGGGCAATAATGTAACCATCCTTCAACTGCTCCCTTCTTATGAAGAGAGGCTTGGCTTCTTTATCCTGGCATAATCGGAACTACGCACTTCACGTACTCCATATTCTTCTTCAGAGGAGGATGATCCTGTTGTGCAAAGACAAGAGAACAACTAAATTCTAGCATCCCTGTTTGCTCGAAGAAAGGAAAGGAAATATTAAAAAAAACACAGATGAAGCACTTCTCAAGGACAATACCACTTTCTCATGACAGTATCTAAACAGTAACACAACACCAATAGAGATGACAAAGCTCAGTCATATGGATGAAATCCGTGGGCGAGTACCAACCTTTATCAGGAGGTTATTGTGTAGTTGCGGATTCTTGCTAGAGTTCCAATCATAAGTGCATATGATCCAAGAAGAGAAAGTATGTTAGCTTGAGCCTCTCCCTCATATGAAATTGCAATGACGACCACCGGTCTTGTTAACGATTGCCTAGGATAATTCCGCACACCGACCCATCATTATTCCACACTCGCTATTTATAATATTTAGTTATATATTCTAACTTTATGATAACAACACCTACTTTTATATTTTAGCTCTCTGATATCATGCAAAGTTATCCTCTTCATACCCACAACGTAGTTTTATTTCTCGTTTCTAGTTGGAAGCAAATGTTCGGTGTACGTAGAGTCGTATCAGTGACAGATAGGACTTGAGAGAATATTGATCTTACCTTTAGCTCCTTGTGGGTTCGACACTCCATACTTATCACTTCCACCTTTGGGAATTGCTATGATGATTCCCTGCACTTGGGGATTATCACGCACTTCCTTGCGTGCGAAGATGTAGCTGGTGGGTCCCAGCAGTCAGGGGGGAAATGTTTTTTTGCAAAATACGGTGGCCCATCTGGTGGGTCCCAGCTATCAGGTGGAGGAATCATTATTTTTCACATAATAAGGAGGCACTTCCTTGCTGCGACTATGGACCCAACTGTCAGCCTCTCCACGTACAGTACTCTTCCGATGGAAGTCTGTCGTAGACCACATTGACCACGCCACGCCGAGAGCACCATGGCGGTGGGCGACGGTGAGGCCTAGGAAGGGGACGATGCGGAGCCGCAGAAGACGCTGTGACACCCACGATGCGGCTATATCTCGCATGTGTCGGAGCACGACTTAGGGGCATAACCGCATTGTAGGCATGTCGCAAGAGGGCTAATCTTTACACATCCCATGTACTGAATAAGAAAGGGATACATAGTTGGCTTACAATCGCCACTTCACACAATAACATAAATATAGCATTACAACAACCAGAATACAATCAAGGTCCGACTACGGAACCAAAAGGAAAGACAACCCCTAGTGCAACAGATCCCCGATCGCCCCGGCTGGGCTCCACTACTGATCAACTGGAAACGAAACAACACAATGAACGAGATCTTCATCGAGCTCCTCCTTGAGCTCGGTTGCATCACCTACACGGTATCATCGGCACCTGCAAACTTGTTTTGGAAGTAATCTGTGAGTCACGGGGACTCAGCAATCTCACACCCTCGCGATCAAGACTATTTAAGCTTATGGGTAGGGAAAAGGTATGAGGTGGAGCTGCAGCAAGCACTAGCATATATGGTGGCTAACATACACAAATGAGAGCGAGAAGAGAAGGCAAAGCACGTTCGGGAATCTATGATCAAGAAGTGATCCAAGTCTACTTATGTTCAAGCATAACTCCAACACCGTGTTCACTTCTGGGACTCCGCCGGAAAGAGACCATCACGGCTACATACGCGATTGATGCATTTTAATTATGTTAAGTGTCAAGTTCTCTACAACCGTACATTAACAAATTCCCATATGCCCATAACCGCGGGCACGGCTTTCGAAAGTTCAAAACCCTGCAGGGGTGTCTGTCCCAACTTAGCCCATCACAAGCTCTCACGGTCAACGAAGGATATTCCTTCTCCCAGGAAGACCCGATCAGGCTCGGATTCCCGGTTACAAGACATTTCGACAATGGTAAAACAAGACCAGCGAAGCCACCCAGATGTGCTGACAAATCCCGATCGGAGTTGCACATATCTCGTTCTCAGGGCACACCGAATGAGCAAGACGTCGGGTTGGCATAAACCCTGGTTGCCCAGGGGGCGCCGGACATCGCTCAGGTTGCACCAACACTTAGAGAAGCACTGGCCCAGGGGGGTTAAAATAAAGATGACCCTTGAGTCTGCAGAACCCAAGGGAAAAAGGCTAGGTGGCAAATGGTAAAACCAAGGTTGGGCCTTGCTGGAGGAGTTTTATTCAAGGCGAACTGTCAAGGGGTTCCCATTATAACCCAACCGTGTAAGGAACGCAAAATCAAGGAACATAACACCGGTATGACGGAAACTAGGGCGGCAAGAGTGGAACAAAACACCAGGCATAAGGCCGAGCCTTCCACCCTTTACCAAGTATATAGATGCATTAATTAAAATAAGAGATATTGTGATATCCCAACAAAAATCATGTTCCAACAAGGAACAAACTCCATCTTCACCTGCAACTAGCAACGCTATAAGAGGGGCTGAGCAAAGTGGTAACATAGCCAAACAACGGTTTGCTAGGACAAGGTGGGTTAGAGGTTTGACATGGCAATATGGGAGGCATGATATAGCAAGTGCTAGGTATCGCAGCATAGCCATAGCAATAGAGCGAGCAACTAGCAAGCAAAGATAGAAGTGATTTCGAGGGTATGGTCATCTTGCCTGCAAAGTTCTCCGAGAAGACGAAAAGCTTGATCCTCGTAAACGAACTCAATGGGTACCTCGAACACGAACTCGTCTCCGGCTCTACCCAAGGCAAGAACACAAGCAAAGGAAACAACAATCAACCACGGTGCAATGCGCAAGCAACATGGTGCAAAACATGGCATGATATGCGGGATGTGAAATGCAATGTATATGCGATCTCCGAAAGGAAAAGATTGAATCAGGCCTCAACTTGGCAAACCAAGAGTGCCGCTGGAAAGATGAGTTGATTTCAGTCGGAATCAATATAAAGATCACCGGAATCGGATGCACGGTTTGCAAATGGCAAGCAAAACAATAATGGCACTAATCTGTGATTAACAACACGATGCTATCTAAAATGCAACAAGAAACTAAGCTACTGCACTCCAACATAGCAACAAAGCACATGGTAGTGATATACTCAAGATGCTTGACAAAAGATGAATACTGAGCTATGGCTAAATCACACAAGAGCATGTTCAAACAAGCATGACAAAAGTGCAAAAGATAACAACATCTCAGACTTAGTGAAAATAACAACATGTCAGAAATTAACATCAGGAAGCAATGTTTAGAGCAAGATAACAACATGCTACAGGAACATATCATGGCAAAGCAAGGCATGGTATGAAACTACTCAAAGCATATAACAAAAGTCCCTTACTGACCATAAGCCAAAAGGTATCAGAAGATAGAATGGCAACCATGTGAACATAGCAAGTTTCGTTAACAGATTCAGACTTGGCAGAAAACTAGGCATGGCATAAACAGAAGTACGTAGACATGTTTGCGAGCTCGATGCACTCAACACAAGGCATTGCATGACAAACTAAGCATACTACCAGCAAGAAGACATGATGAAGAAGCTAAACATGGCAAGAACAATCTCATAGCATGCATGGATCAACTACACCAACCTTGGCAAAATTGATTAAGATGTAAACAATCTGCTAGGAACATTTTATAGCAAAAGTAGAGCAAGATTGAGTCATGCTAGGGTACTCCATAATTGCAACTAAAGACATGGATGTATAGAGCATAACAATTTCTCAAAATCATACTTACTGAACATGGTAAAAAGAGGCATGGATCACTCTGTAGCAACAAGAATACATGGCATAAAAATATCAGCAGGAAAAGGACTTGGTGAAATTCTAAGTCCCTGAAATCAGCAACATCACGATAGCTACTTTGCATGCTTGCGCTAGTCACCACAATGATCACAAAAATACATGGCATACACCCCTGTAAAGATGGCATGGCATATAACAAGACACATGTAGAGCCCATGCTCATATGCAGCACACATTAATCATGACAAAAATGACAAATGTCCATAATCTGATAAGAAACAGAAACTAACATTACATAGCACTCTTGCAACAACATTTAGGGCAACAAGATGAACTCAAATAAACATGGTGCAATGGAATGAAATGAAGATGACAACCAGACAAACAATTCGATATGGTACATGCCCAAAACGGAGCTACTGGTGCAAAGATATCATGCGATGAACAGGAGCTAAAAATGTTGCAAACTGAGGACTTAGAGAAATTCACCACCTCACGGATTAGGGTTGACCGCGGCATAGAAAATGAGGCGGCGACGGATCTGGCCAGACATGTGCTAGGGAGGAAGAAGGAGGCGGCCGTGGAGGCTCGAGGCAGCGCCGGTGTGAAGGCTCCGGCCGGATCAGGCCGCTCCCTTGCCGGATCCGGTCGGCCGGAGATGGGGCGCCGGCCGGGGAGGCGTGCGGCGGCGCGGAGGTGCCCGCGGGCGTCGGTGGCGAATCGGGCGGTGGCGGAGAACCCAGCGGCAGTGGTGCGCACGCCTTCCTCGTCGTCCTCGTCCACTTCCATCGGTAATTTACTTGGAGCTATATTTTTATTCACCAACATGATATGTGTTTTGCTTGGAGCGTCTTGTATTATTTGTGTCTTTGTGTCTTAGTATGCCACAATCATTCTTGCTGTACACACCTTTTGAGAGAGCCATACATGAATTAAAATTTGATAGAATACTCTATGTGCTTCACTTATATCTTTTGAGCTAAGATAATTTTGCTCTATGTGCTTCACTTATATCTTTCGAGCGTTATAATTTTGCTCTATGTGCTTCACTTAGATCTTTTAGAGCACTGTGGTGGATTCGTTTTAAAGAAACTATTGATCTCTCATGCTTCACTTAAATTATTTTGAGAATCTCTTAATAGCATGGTAATTTTCTTAATAATAATATGCTTGGTATTCAAGATTTATGAAACTTTCTTTTGAGTGTGTTGAATACTAAGAAAAGATTGAAGCATGATAATTGTTTTGAGATATGGAGGTGAAAATATTAAAGTCATGCTAGTTGAGTAGTTGTGAATTTAAAGAATACTTGTGTTAAAGTTTGTGATTCCCGTAGCATACACGTATGGTGAACCGTTATGTGATGAAGTCGGAGCATGATTTATTTATTGATTGTGTTCCTTATGAGTGGCGGTCGGGGATGAGCGATGGTCTTTTCCTGCCAATCTATCCCCCTAGGAGCATGCGCGTAATACTTTGCTTTGATAACTTCTAGATTTTTGCAATAAGTATATGAGTTCTTTATGACTAATGTTGAGTCCATGGATTATACGCACTCTCACCCTTCCACCTTTGCTAGCCTCTCTAATACCGCGCACCTTTCACCGGTATCATACACCTACCATATACCTTCCTCAGAACAGCCACCATACCTACCTATTATGGCATTTCCATAGCCATTACGAGATATATTGCCATGCAACTTCCCACCGTTCCGTTCATGACACATTCATCATTATCATATTGCATATCCCGGTACACCGCTGGATGCATTCACATAGAGTCATATTTTGTTCTAAGTATCGAGTTGTAATTGTTGAGTTATAAGAAAAATAAAAGTGTGATGATCATCATTATTAGAGCATTGTCCCAGTGAGGAAAGAATGATGGAGACTATGATTCCCCCATAAGTCGGGATGAGACTCCGGACGAAAAAGAAAAAAAGAAAAAAAGAGGCCAAAGAAGCCCAAATAAAAAAAGGGGAGGCCATAAAAAACAGAAAAGTCCCAAATAAAAAAATGAGAGAAAAATAGATAAGGGACAATGTTACTATCCTTTTACCACAATTGTGCTTCAAAGTAGCACCATGATCTTCATAGTAGAGAGTCTCTCATGTTATCACTTTCATATACTAGTGGGAATTTTACATTATAGAACTTGGCTTGTATATTCCAATGATGGGCTTCCTCAAAAATTGCCCTAGGTCTTCGTGAGCAAGCAAGTTGGATGCACACCCACTTAGTTTCTTTTTGAGCTTTCATATACTTATAGCTCTAGTGCATCCGTTGCATGGCAATCCCTACTCACTCACATTGATATCTATTGATGGGCATCTCCATAGCGCGTTGATACGCCTAGTTGATGTGAGACCTTCTTCTCCTTTTTGTCTTCTCCACAACCACCATTCTATTCCACCTACAATGCTATATCCATGGCTCACACTCATGTATTGCGTGAAGATTGAAAAAGTTTTGAAAAAGTTAGAGTATGAAACAATTGCTTGGCTTGTCATCGGGGTTGTGCATGATTTAAATACTTTGTGTGGTGAAGATGGAGCATAACCGGACTATATGATTTTGTAGGGATAACTTTCTTTGGCCATGTTATTTTGAGAAGACATAATTGCTTTATTAGTATGCTTGAAGTATTATTATTTTTAATGTCAATATAAACTTTTGTCTTGAATCTTTCTAATCTGAATATTCATACCACAATTAAGAAGATTTGCATTGAAATTATGCCAAGTAGCACTCCACATCAAAAATTCTCTTTTTATCATTTACCTACTCGAGGACGAGCAGGAATTAAGCTTGGGGGTGCATGATACGTCTCCAACGTATCTATAATTTTTGATTGCTCCATGCTATATTATCTACTGTTTTGGACTATATTGGGCTTTATTTTCCACTTTTATATTATTTTTGGGACTAACCTATTAACCGGAGGCCCAGCCTAGAATTGTTGTTTTTTTTGCCTATTTCAGTGTTTCGAAGAAATAGAATATCAAACGGAGTTCAAATGGAATAAAATCTTCGGGAACGTGATTTTATCACCGAACGTGATCCAGGAGACTTGGACCCTGCTCCAAGGAACAAAAGAGGCGGTCACAAGGGTGGCACGAGGGTGGGGGCGCGCCCCCTGCCTCGTGGGCCCCTCGTTGCTCCTCCAGCGTACTTCTTCCTCCTATATATACACACGTACCCCCAAACGATCAGAACAGGAGCCAAAAACCTAATTCCACCGCCGCAACTTTCTGTATCCACGAGATCCCATCTTGCGGCCTATTCCGGAGCTCCGCCGAAAGAGGGCCGTCATCACAGTGGGCTTCTACATCATCCTAGCCCCTCCGATGAAGTGTGAGTAGTTTACCTAAGACCTTCGGGTCCATAGTTAGTAGCTAGATGGCTTCTTCTCTCTCTTTGAATCTCAATACAAAGTTCTCCCCCTCTCTTGTGGAGATCTATTCGATGTAATCTTATTTTTGCAGTGTGTTTGTTGAGACCGATGAATTGTGGGTTTATGATCAAGTCTATCTATGAATAATATTTGAATATTCTCTGAATTCTTTTATGTATGATTGGTTATCTTTACAAGTCTCATCGAATTATCCGTTTGGTTTGGCCAACTAGATTGGTAGTTCTTGCCATGGGAGAAGTGTTTAGCTTTGGGTTCGATCTTGCGGTGTCCTTACCCAGTGACAGAAGGGGCAGCAAGGCACGTATTGTATCGTTGCCATCGAGGATAACAAGATGGGGTTTATTTCATATTGCATGAATTTATCTCTCTACATCATGTCATCTTGCTTAAGGTGTTACTCTGTTTTTAACTTAATACTCTAGATGCATGCAGGATAGCGGTCGATGAGTGGAGTAATAGTAGTAGATGCAGAATCGTTTCGATCTACTTGTCACGGACGTGATGCCTATATACATGATCATGCCTAGATATTCTCATAACTATGCTCAATTCTGTTAATTGCTCAACAGTAATTTGTTCACCCACCGTATAATACTTATGCTCTTGAGAGAAGCCACTAGTGAAACCTATGGCCCTCAGGTCTATTCTCATCATATCAATCTCCATCACTTTAATCTTGCTTTGCTTTTTTACTTTGCCTTACTTTTTACTTTGCATCTTTATACCAAAAATACCAAAAGTATTATATCTATCAGATCTCACTCTCGTAAGTGACCGTGAAGGGATTGACAACCCCTAATCATGTTGG
The DNA here is from genome assembly GCF_018294505.1 of Triticum aestivum. Taxonomy (NCBI): domain Eukaryota; kingdom Viridiplantae; phylum Streptophyta; class Magnoliopsida; order Poales; family Poaceae; genus Triticum; species Triticum aestivum. The sequence goes on along the minus strand of NC_057812.1, from coordinate 504,060,084 downwards.
TTGCGAGTAGCTATCGCTTTGTGCAGGTACGAGGGACTTGAGCGTGGGCTCCTACTGGATTGATACCTTGGTTCTCAAAAACTGAGGGAAATACTTACGCTACTCTGCTGCATCATCCCTTCCTCTTCGGGGAAAACCAACGCAAGCTCAAGACGTAGCAGATATCCATGCCGCCGCTACAGCGTAGTGGCGGGACCTCTCCCTTCTTTCTGCGGCTTTGGTCCTCGCTGCGTGGTTGCTTGAACACCCAGAACCCCTCTTACCTGCCATGGCACAAGCAAGGAGCTACAAGATAGAAAGAGGTTCCTGTCTTTGGAGAATTGTGGACGCGGAGTGTTCCATGAGTAGGTACCTTTTTATAACACATGCACACCGGTCAGATGGTCAAACAAAGTAACCGACGCCTCGAATTCTCACAATCTCTCTTAAATACCTCGAACTCTGGACGCCTGGGAAACACAAGTACTATCATTTCGTCTCCCCGTTCGTTCGTCCACACTACAATCACTCAACTTCTTTCAAATGGTCCGTACATATTCAATAAAAAACATCTCAAACACAGTTAACTTACTGTATACGTCTGACTGTATTCCGGAGAAATTACTGTCAAATTCATACTATTATACATTGCCATTTTTTGAAATGGTATTTATATCAAAATCTTACTATATCCGTGAATTAACTTGCATGCTTCTCGAGGTGACACCTTAGTGAAAACGTCCGTAACACACGCAGGCACGAACGTGACGCTCTTTAATAACAAACAGTGCCTCCCGGCAATGCACAACCGCGACTCTCCATAGAAAAGGAACGAGTCGACAAGGAAAACATTTCCATAGAAAGCGTCAGTAGTCTGCCTGTGGCATTAGCAACACAGTGCCAACTCGGCTTCACTTCCACGCACCTCACAGTGTCTCGCCAGAGAAAATGCATGTAACACACGCGTGGACAAACGTGACTCTCGCTAATAACAATACTTGCCCCCGCCGTTTTCACATCCATTCCTCTCCAAGAGAACGAGCGAGCGGAATCATTCGGAAATACCAAAAGCATACAACCATGGTAACTTGACTCAGACCAATGCGTTAACATGCTTTCCATGAGTTCATGTCCATGCCTCTCCAAATGAACTAGCGAGCGGAATCATTTGGAACACAAAGAACCATGCAATGTGACTCTCTCTAATAACAAACAGTGCTTCCCTGGAACGCACCACCGCAACTCTCCACAAAAAAGGAAGGAAAACATTTCCATACACAGCGCCAGTAGTGTGCCTGTTGCATTGGCAACACAGTGCCAACTCGGCTTCACTTCCATGCACCTCACAGTGACTCGCCAGAGAAAATGCATGTAACACACGCGTGGACAAACGTGACTCTCGCTAATAACAATACTTGCCCCCGTCGTTTTCACATCCATTCCTCTCCAAGAGAACGAGCGAGCGGAATCATTCAGAAATACCAAAAGCATACAACCGTGGTAACTTGACTCAGACCAATGCGTTAACATGCTTTCCATGAGTTCATGTCCATGCCTCTCCAAATGAACTGGCGAGCGGAATCATTTGGAACACAAAGAACCATGCAACGTGACTCTCTCTAATAACAAACAGGGCCTCCCTAGAACGCACCACCGCAACTCTCCACAAAAAAGGAAGGAAAACATTTCCATACACAGCGCGAGTAGTGTGCCTGTTGCATTGGCAACACAGTGCCAACTCGGCTTCACTTCCACGCACCTCATAGTGACTCGCCAGAGAAAATGCTTGTAACACACCCGTGGACAAACGTGACTCTGGCTAATAACAATACTTGCCCCCGCCGTTTTCACATCCATTCCTCTCCAAGAGAACAAGTGAGCAGAATCATTTGGAAATAACAAAAGCATACAATCGTGGTAACTTGACTCTGACCAATGCATTAACATGCTTCCCATGAGTTCATGTCCATGCCTCTCCAAATGAACTGGCGAGCAGAATCGTTTGGAAAACAAAAAAACATGAACGTAACTCTGAGTAACGCCAAGCCATGCCCCTGTGGATCACACAAAAACACTAAAATCAAAAAAATGCTAACATCCCACCGACTAACAGTTAAGATGGCAAGCAAAAAACAAGTTCATGGAAGTACACAGAAAGTTTCACCGATCTTGATGTCCAAACAGACGCAGACACGTCATAGAAACCGTCTGCAACACGCGCAGGCACGAACATGACTCTGGGTGACACAAGACCATGCCCACATCGATGCCACCACACTAAAATAAAAAAACGCTCCCGCATCGAAGCCCATAGAAAGTTACACCAATCTTGATGTGAAACCGGACGGTCGAAGATTCGTGACGGTTGGACCATTGCCCTCTCTCCCTCCACTCCTTTCTTCCTTTTGCTTTCGCATCGAAAATCTCAAACACTCCACCAGTTCCCCTCTCTCGAACACCCTCCTCTCTCCTACTGCCCGCATTGTCCAATCCAGCAGACCAACCAAAAATCCAAATCGCGTTCGCCTCATACACTAGCCGCCATCCACTTCGAGATACAGACAATCAGTGGGTGCCCGCGAAAGCGTAAAAAACCTCTCCCGGTGGCGGCGACTGACGGCGACGACCCCTGCTCGCGGCGGAGGTACCAACAGAGAGCAGGGAGAAAAAGCAGCCGGTGGATGCGCCAAATCCCTCACAAGCAATCGAAGGTAAAAAAATATTAATCCATTACATTCCATTACCATAGTTCGATCAAAGCGGTTTTCCCCTTTTTGACGGACATGAACCCTAACCGCCACACAAAACCGCGTTTCCAAAAAGTCTGTTTAGACTTTTGTAGCAAAATTGAAATAAGGTAGACACGAGTGCAATAGGATGCTACAACTATCCGCCACAGAAATCTGCTTGCAAGATATTTGCCTAAAACGTATTGTGCATGCCAGAACTATCTAGGACACCGCTCTAGATTCAAACCATGAGAGCATCCTTAAAGTCAAAACCTGCTATTTATAGAAGATTCTATATATCCGTTGATTGTATCTGTTTCAAATTATGTGCCTCTCTCATATCAACATCCGTGCTCCAATAATAGATCTAGATGTGTGCTTATAGCGTGAATCAATTTGTGCCTCTCCGGTAGTGCCGTTTTTTGTGTCCACGGGATGCATCTCCTCTTTTTGCTGTGAAATTAAATTTTGCTTCTACTGCTGCTAACGCATGGGCATTTTTACGCAACAAGGAATGGTAATAAGGAAAATAGGGTACCTGCAGAACATCCTGCCGTGCAGCAAGGTACTATAAAAGGCTCACACAAACCATATAACAAAAACTATGTAGCTGCAGCAGTAAGTTAACCACTTACGCCCACACAATCTTGGGAACTACACTTTGATGAAAATTTTCACACACTATGTGTATCATTATTCATTCAAGAACATTTTATCTTACCCTCTAAACCTTACAATTATATTTACAGAATATCATTTGTAGTGTTTTTTCAATATAAAAAAAGACCTCCCTTCACTGAATGGACTTGACAGCAGCCATACTGCTCACACCTGACCCTAATTTCCATCACTCTTTGGCCAAACCAAGAGTTAGGAAGAAAACTTGATATAACAAGAAAACAATGGATTGATCGCCTTTTTAGTTTAGGAAATGAAACAAAAGGGCTATCTTATCAATCTATGTAGATTAAGTTTCAGGTTCTTTTTGTGCAGTCGTGGAAGACATGGTTTGAAAACTATATCCCATTTATCTCGATTTTGCTACGTAATCCTTTTGTTACATAATCATCGTGTAGGTGACGGTTGTGCAGGAGGAGATATTGAAACGATTTTGACTGAACTTAACAGTGCATATCTAGAAAAACCACTCATCTCTCCTGACCCGTCAGAAAAAAGTACGAAGCGGAACATGGACAACGAAGCGCCCGAGCAAGTGCCATCACCAACTTTGAGCAGGGAGCTACAAAAAGAGAGGCCATCAGATACCAAGACTGTCGTTCCTCCTAGAACAAAAAGACAAAAGACAAAGGACAAAAATCAACTCATTAGCGACAGTGCTACCTTGCAGCAGCAGCAGCCAAGACCTCTAATGGTGCTCCCGCCAGCAGTTACAGGGGTCAAGAATGAACTAACTAAAACCAAGAAGAAAAACAAAAGACAACAGTTTGAAGAAGGCGAGGATGATGCTAGCAAAGAGTCAGAGCATGATGCTGCCGACGACGACGATGGCACAAAACATGATGATGACCTCATTCGTGCAGAGGGCGATGACGTCGCAGGGGAAAATGGTGGCGCCGCAGAGGACATCAACAATGATGTAAAACACAATTTCTCTACAGATTTTTCCTACTGCTTTACACCCATGAAAACCAAACCATCCTCTATAACAAAACACTCTTTTTCTACACAGGGAAAACCAAGACAGAAGCGGACAAAGAGGATGAAGACAAGTGGAAAATAATTGGCAGCACCAACGGATAATGAACATGAGGCAACAACAAATAAGGACAAATGCGAAATCAAGGTAGGAGCAGCATTTGATCAGGTCAATAGAGCATGGAAATTACTAAAAGAACGTCACCGGCAAGATGTTAGGACGGCAGGGTTTGGAAGCATAGAGGAATGCCAAATAAAGTGCTCCATCTGCAAACCGCTTGCAGCACACATCTACGACAACCTGGACACATAAAGCATGACAATAACATTCGATGATGCTAATCAGCTAAAAGTAATCAAGATTTCCAGGGAAGCTATACACAAGGTGTTTGGATACCCAAACGGCACGGAAAAGTCAGCACCAAGGCTAGAGAAGAGCCCAACTTCAGTGAAAGAACTTATCACAGAACTTGGCCTCAAGAAAATGGATTTCCATCACGATGATCTATTTAAAGAACTATGAAACTTGGTGAAAGTAAATGACGAACAATCAAATAGGAAATCAGTTAAAATATTTTTCCTTATTTTTTCCACAACATTGTCTGTGGAACAACCTCCCCTACCTTCAGCAAACAAGGCATTATGGTCAAGGAATTGAACTATCCAGAAATGGGAAAGATGGATTTCTGCGAGGTAATCGTCGAAAGTATTAAGGAAGGAGCCAAGATATGGCAGAAGCACATGTTGTTGCCTCAGGAAGAAAAGAAAAAAAAAGCATCTCAATGGTTTGGCACAGGGACCAGTAATAATGTACCTCGACTCCCTGCTGCTGCTAACCGACACAATAGAAATGTGCAAGATTGCAAAGATAATGGACAAGACATCATTACCGCGAGAAAACCACCTAAGAGAGAGTGACCTAAAGAAAATAGCTATGGCAGACATGAAAAAGGATGGAAAAGCACGACCAGATGACTATGAATTTGGCAAGATAAAGGTATAGTCCTATTGAATATATATGCATTATACCTTATAAAAACGGTTTCCAGTCTAACCAACTCCATTCTGCCGAAACAATGCAGACATGGAAAGGAACAAAAGAGAGGATCTTCTATGCCAACACAGCAACACCTTCGCATTCATTACAGATGATACCAGCACAACAACAGGATCACCAGCAGATGACCAAGCTACTACCACCCCCAACCAAGCGCCGGGACAAAGCACATGTCAGCACGAGTGGAAGCAAGCAATCAGTCACAGGTACCAGCACATGATCATATGAAATATTCACAAGGATAGAAGAAACGTTGAAACAAGTACTCGACGAAACAAAACAGATACCGGGGATAAAGACCAGGGCTGGACACCAATGCAGCGAATAAGAGGAGGGATTAGATGAAAACATGAAGAACTCAGTGGTGCAACAAACAACGGCCCTGATTGATTCTCTCAAACAACTTAGAAAATTTCAGGGCATTGTTTGCACAGTGAGCTTACTAGAAGAGTCGTCGCTGAAGTTGCAGGATGGAGCAGACACAAGAGCCACAACTGCACTTGTACATGGCAACCACACGAAAGAAGTCGCAGCCACAGCAGAACCAGGAGTGAGGAGAAAAAGGAAGAAGGAAGAAGAAGACCAACAAAACAAACATGAAAGCAAGAAAAGAATAACAAAATCAAGAACACAAACCTCGAGAATTAGCCAGAGGGAGACAAAAGAACATAATAAGGTGCAAAAAGAGCAAAGCAAAGAGCATGTATCAACCAATACAGCAAGTGCCGAAGGACAGCAAGAACAAGGTAGAAAAGTAGCCGCAGAAGCAGATAATCAAGATGAAAAACAAGTAAATGAGAACAAATACATCATCCATGTAACTCGAAAGCGATGCTTTCAAACTTGAACTTAAAAAATTTGTCTTCAATTCTGTCAGGGACACGGCAAGAGAACGCCACCAAAACATAAAGGCCAATAGCAGCATGTCGTCAAGAACACCGAGCAAGAGGATGGAAGCAATAGAACAAGCAACCCAACAACAGATGATGCTCCCTCAAAAGCATCAACAGGATCACTACAAGAGACGAACAGGATCGGAGGCAGCAAAGAAGTGAGTATAAAAAATCAGTCTCTTCTTTCTAAAAAGTCTCTTCTCTCTAAACTAGAAACGGTCTTGAGTTAGCTGACAAATCTGCAACAAAATATACACTCAGCCGGACAAGTATCATATCAACGCTCCCACAAACGAGGCATGGGCTGATCTAGCATCGACCGTTAACAGCACGACACAAAAACAAGAAGAAAACAACAAAGAAGAGGTAAAACTTCCAAACCCACCTCGCCAAATGCCGTCAAATTATATTGTTTCATCTATCAGCTATTACAAGCACAACAAAAAGAAGAGGATGCCCATGCAAAACAAAAAGTTGATATAGAACAGCTCTCCAGCACAAGAGCATTTCAGATGACCGATACAGGGGAGAAAGCCTCAGACACTGCACCTGGTGACACACACAAGGCTGGTATACAAAGCAAAGAAAAAGTGGACGCAGAAACGGATATCCCAACCATCGGCGCAAAGGTAAAATTCAACAAGAACCATTTTTCCAAAATTTATAAGAAATGTACTGCCCAGCACAACCTGTCACAGTAACACAAGAATTACAAGCAATGAACCATGCTTTTCCTTTTTTCATGAAACGCAGGAAACAAACAAGGACGGTCATCCCGAAGAACAGCAAGGGGTACAAACAGAACAAACCAAAAATCAAGGGCAAATGGCGACTAAAATGGTACCCAGTACGCCGACCAAACAGCAGTCTTCATGTGACAAATACAACCGAGAAGACATGCCACCAGCATCGAAGACCAACGAGGTAAAGCTACATGCACCTGCTCCTACAATGTTAAAAAAAGTTATGCATGCACAGATGAAGTCCAAACTTTATTTACATTTTTTTGACTGAACAGAAGAAAGAAACAAATGAAGCAGAAGATGTGCCTCAAGAAGCGATAGAAAGTGTTGCTACCGCTCGACAATGTACAAAAACTCCAGAAGACAGAGAAGAAGTGACAGGAACGGCAAAAGAGAGATTGAATGTAGAGGTCAAGCTACAAAACCTTTTTCTATAGCATATAAGAAACAGACACATTTTAATTACTTTTTTTGCGTTCAGACAGATGCAAGAAACAGAGGAGAGCACCAATATTCAAGACCAACAAACACAACAACACAAGGGAATGGAACAATCAGAAGATGTTGTTCCAATAATGGACAGAGTAACTGCCGTAGACCAAGCCAGAAAACCTCTGCTGTCCGAGCAAGAAATAACAGAGATGCCAATGTCGACGCAAAAGGCTGAAAAGGTGAAGTGAGATAACCTGCTTTTAAGGAAATTAGATATTTGAGTGAACAAAGACACAAATGCAATCTCATTTACCTACCTCTATGTCTCAACAGCCACAAGACAAAAACGACGACACCACGGAAGAACAAAACGAAAAAGATCCAGTGGAGCTACAAAAACCTCCACTCAAAGAAGAAAAGCTCCAAAAACCTCCACTGAAAGAAGAAAAGCTCAAAGAGGCAGCACCTGCGAAAACGGCTAAAAAGGTGAAGCTACAAAAAAATGTTCAAAGACACACTTAAACATTTGAGTATTTTTCTTAGGGAACGGACACTAAACTACAATGAAAATACCGAGCATATTTAATTATTTTTTAACCACGCTTTTACACGACAACGGAGAAACCTCAACAAGACACGCACGCAGACACAAGCAAAGAAGCAAAGGGCCACGGTGCAATGGAAGACCATGCAGCAAACATTCCAGAGAGAGAGTCAGACAACAACAAGAAAAAGGCCGCACCATCAGACAAGAAACATTGTTCTGTAAAAGATGTTGCCGCCACAAACACGACGGTAAGCCAGGACGGCACTCAAACAGAATGTGAACCATTGATCATACAAAACCTGGCCATCAAAGAAGGCACAAAAGATGAAGGGATCGAACGCCTGTACAACAATGTCATGACAGCGAATGAGGACAAAGGGTAATTTCATGTTACCACCAACAAATTATATTCCTCCAATGATTTTCTCCCTTAAAGATTTTACATGTACACCTGTAAATATAAATATATATATATGTAAATATATAAATATATATATATATGTGTGTGTGTTGCAGGCACGAGATTTTTATAAATACAGAGACGTCAACAGTAACGGTGAGCCTCATGGCAGAAAGCTTCAAGTCTGGAAACGCAGTGCGCAGCAAAACCATGGCAGTCATGCTACAGATGTTGAAAAAGCAATTCAGGGGCACAAAGAGAATGATTCTATCAACATACAACACCGTAAGTAAACCTCAAGTTTCAACAAATGAATATCACTATATCGATCAATATAACTTTCTGTACAATTGAATTTACAAATCTCTTTTACGCACATGTGACAAAAAAAGCAGGCATCAATACGCATGGCCAACCACGAAGATCCATTGGAGTTGAAAAATAAAGACGAAGCACACGTCAAAGACAAGACAATGCCTAAAAGGCTTAAAAGATTCCTCGATCTGGAAGAAGGAGAGCAACTACAAGATTTCGACATAGTAAGCACATGTCATGTTATAGATAAGAAATACAATCTCGGCACTACAATTCCGTCTAACGATCAACAAATCATGACTAAATTCAAGAAGGATCCCTTATTTATTTATTTTCCTTTTTGCAGTTCTTTCTACCAGTTTGCATACGCGGGCCTCTTCGAGGAGCTGTCGGCCACTACTTCATTGTTACAATAAACATGAAAAAAGAGTGCTTCGAACTCCTTGACTCTTTAGCAGTTGAACATGAAGGAACAATGGATTACTTCAACACAATAACAAACAGAGTAAAGAGCTTATGGAAGCAAGTAAGCAAATTGCTCCAGCTGTCTCCAAGTAGTATTGACCATTTCGAAAAGGTCAAAATGCAGGTGCCACTTCAGGGACGAACGTAAGCACTACAAACCTTTCTCCTTTTCCTTACTCACTGTAACAATTAAACTATTAATTCAATCCATAAAAAACATAGGACGTTAGGACAACTTCACCTAAACTGCCCAACCATCTTTGGACAACGACAATAACCAATCATCCTTCTACCTGTAGACTCGACTGTGCGTTCTATATGTTCATGAACGCAAAGCACTACACCGACGGTGGAGAAACAGTGTACCTAACAGAAGAACAAGTCCCGGGGTTGAGGAAGAAAATTCTCTATCAAATAATCAGCCAATACAGAGATACGACCGCACTGACATTAATCAACTACACCAAAGGTTTCTCTTTCTCAAGACAACAAAGTAAAATTCTACTTATATAATTTTCAGAGACACACCAATAATTTTTTATTTTTTATTTTAACAGATATGCTGAACTCTGAGGTCGATATGGAAGACAGTGAAATGCAACGAATACATTGTGACATAATTCAAGAAGAGATTCCTCCAATTCCCGAGCACATTGGGATGAGCGCTCAAGAGATAAAAGTTATTGACATTAATGACACAAGCAGCGATGAGGAGAAAGAAGATTATCATGTGAGTAGCAAGGATACCACCAAAGCATCTGAAGAAGCACTCACGGAAGAACAAGCCCAGACAGATGCTGGTTTACAGAGGGAACAACACGCGTAGCCAGACACTGATTTACAAAAGGAAGACGAACGGAAAGATCCACCGATAGAACCAGGCAGAATACCCCCAGATAAAAAGACAGAACACATAACAGGCTCTCCTTTAGAAGGTGATAACAGGACAAAGATCATACCAACTCGCCAACACGAGCTTTCCAAACAGAACAAGAACCCTGTTGACGAAGATCGCAAACCAGGAACATCACCCGAGGTGAAACATGCAGAAGAAGAAAAGAAGAAGAAAGAGAAGGATTTAACAGAAAAGATACTTGAACAAAGGAAACGCGATGCTGCAATCTCAGTAGAACCGAGCATAAAAAACAACATCACACAAAAGGAATCACCAACACCTAGGCAGCCTAACGAGCTGGCGCAGTTAGGTCACGACAAGAAAAAGGCAAGGCATCTTCCAAGAGTACAGACAAGATCCCCAAAACCGTCAACGATTCAATCATTAGAGATTAGCTCAGCAAACATAATCTCAATTAAGAGGCCATTCAAACGACCAAGCAAGGAACCTGGGAAAGTCAAGGTTGCATCACTTGTTCCAGGAGATTTCATTTATAGAGAAAAGGCCATGCAACTCTATAGATATCTGATGAGCCGACAAGGACAGAGAGAATGCACAGGGTAAGAAGATTCTCCTAGTTCCATGGAAACAACTACACAGAGCTACAGATTCTCTAACATCCAACTAACAATTCACTCACCTACTTCCAAACCCTCCTTGCAGACAAGTACTATATAAATATAAAAGCTCAAACCGAGAAGACTGCATTTCAGCAAAATCCTTCATGGAACAAGCAGGAAAAGGAGAAACACAGATGGAGGGCTCCATGCTAAACACGTTACTAGAGGAATGGGCAGAACAAGAACAGTTCAACCCAGACGACACAACTGTACTCCCTGCAGGTTCCGCAAATGTATGCATACCTCACCCACAAAAAAACCACCGCCATTACTAGGATAGAATATTTCACTAAAACCACACACTCTCTTTCTTGAAGCTGGTCATCGGTCTCAATTATGATAACGCAGAGCTATCAGAATTCAACGAGGACGAAACACTAAAAGGATTTGAACTCCTCATGGGAGGTAAAGACATCCTCCATTCGAAGGGACAGTGAAAGCATGTAACTTACTGGAGCCAAACTGAAGGCAGTATTTGGTCCAAGACCAGCACAGACGAACATACCGGATCATATGGAAAAGAGGGTCCGCGACAACATAGGAGAAATCTGGGAAAGCAAACAAGATTCAAAACAGAGTGATAGAGTAACATTAGGCCCAAACTTTGCAGAGGTAAAACTTTAAAAAGCAAAATCTTGTCTATATTGCAACACCTACTCTTTTTATATTGTTATACAGCTCTTTTTTCTAACAGTGTTTTTCATCGTAATTATTGTTTGCAGCATATATTGGATTTAAAGCATCACAAAACTGGTATCAAAAAATTTAAGAATGAACTGCAAAAAAGAAAGAATCAGCTGGTTCCCATGTATCTCAAGGAAAATCAACGGAAAAAGCTCTCAACAGCAAACATGGTAACAACCCTTTCCTCCATGACAAAATCTCAAAATATGCGTTCTATTAAATTACTTTATATTAAACTGTCATCTAAGCAACAAGTATTTTGTACGCAGATATTCATTCCAATGGAGAAGGATGACCGCTATGTACTATATGTGCTGGACAAATACAAAAACAAAGTTCACATTATTGATCCTCGAGAAACGACTCTAGAGGAATTTGAGAAAGAAAAGGTAGACATAGATAAATTGGATTAAAAAGAAGCAAGTCGAGTTCTTCAGGAAAATGAAGATGCTGAAAAAGAAAGAGAAAGACAGTTTCAGGAATATCATGTTCATAAGATGGCAATCGTAAGCATTTATACATAACAATTTTTTTCAGTTTTACAAGTTGCAATATAAAAACAATTAATTACAAAATACAATATTCCCAGGTACCTAGGTTTAAAGAAGTCTTCAACACCATACTAGGACAAACAATGACTCCCATGTGTACAAGATGGCAGATTCATACCGTGCAAGATGTTCCAGTGGTAGAAAAGGGAGAATCAACATTTGCTATTTTAAAACTTGCATTCATCTACAATGGTGAAAAGTTTGTCCAAGACCTGGAAGATTTGACAGTAATTTTATATAGATTTACTTATAAACAACTTATATGCACAAACTCTAATAATATACTTCTCTTCTCAGCAAAATTTCACAGGATGAGGTCGAAGATTGGAGGGCAGAGGCAATGTACATTCTCTTAAGTAGCGAGATGAATCAAGTCAAAGCTAGTGAAATGGGTGACGAGATTAGCAAGATCTTGAGCAAAAATGAAGACTAAAACTTTTGATTTAGCCCGCGAGGCTAATTCTATCTAGACGTGACAATTTTTTTATCAATAACTCACATTTCTATGTAATGTAGTTAGAAATTGCATGTTCATATTGAAAAGAGAAGTATTTCGACAACAATGCCTCTTACATCATCAGAGAGTGCTAGTAAACTATAAACAACAATGCCTCTTCTTATTTGTACGACAACACTGACTCCCAAAATGAACCCTTACACACGACTCTGGGAACCACCCTCCCGTGCCTCCAGAGGTGACAAGGCCTTTGTGCCACCAAACCCTAGGTCACCATGCACCCGGGCAATATCCACACACACACACACATACCGTTACGCGTGACTCTGGAAACCACCCTCCCGTGCCTCCAGAGGTGAAATGGCCTTTGTGCCACCAAACCCTGGGTCACCATGCCTCCGGGAAATATCCAGACACACACATAGCCTTACGTGTGACT
>NC_057812.1:504046263-504046983 GCF_018294505.1 Triticum aestivum | reverse complement strand
AGCCTTACGCGTGACTCTGGAGACCACCCACCTGTGCCTCCAGAGGTGAAATGGCCTTTGTGCCACCAAACCCTAGGTCACCATGCCTCCGGGCAATATCCACACACACACATAGCCTTACACGTGACTCTGGAGACCACCCTCCCGAGGCTCCAGAGGTGAAATGGCCTTTGTGCCACCAAACCCTAGGTCACCATGCCTCCGGGCAATATCCACACACACACATACCAAGAACACCTCAACCGTGGCTAGCTCCTACGCACACGTGACTTCACATGCTTCAAACCCGTGCCTCCGCAGGCAACATACCAATGCCTTCGTAGTATACACACATGTGAATGCACGCACAAACCTAGCTCGTAAATAGACGTGACTCCAATTACTTCAAACCCGTGCCTTCAGCACAACGTTCAGCACAAACTTCAGCACATGCTTCAAACACATGCTTCAAACCCGTGCCTTCAGCACAACCTGCTATATAAAAATTAAACACGCGCCGCACGAACCAGCACGCCGCACGACCAACACACACTTCGGCCTATGCCCCCCCTTCAAGATGTTTATGAAAATTAAATGAGCCGAAGGCGAGCCGGAGGTTCCCTCGCGCCGGAAGCGCCGTGTCACACGACGACGTACAACGCGCCGCACGACCAACACACACTTCGACCTATGCCCCCCCTTCAAGATGTTTATGAAAATTAAACGAGCCGAAGGCGAGCC